>NW_004797752.1:232241-235040 GCF_000002075.1 Aplysia californica
AAAAAATGTTTTAAAAATGATAAGAAATTCACAAAAGGTCTAAAACAGATGATTAAATAGACGATTACAATTCACTCTTAATTATTTACATTCAATAGACTTATACACCAAGAGAAATAACACGGTCAACCCTTTCGCTTCCTCCATTACCCCATTATACCCCCCCCCCACCTCCCACAAATCTCCCGGCATTACGAGAGAGAAGTATTTCTATTTTGATGATTAGAATCTGAAAAAAAAAAGGCGAGAAGATGAAATCCCTAGTGTTTTCATGATCGGCTTTAAAGACAGAGAACGAACAGTTGTCTCTGTTAACCTAGCCATCGGGCTCCTTGACTGTCATAGGCTATTAGTGGCATAATACCCGGAAGAGGATGAGACATCAATAGGCTTTTACGGCGAGAATCCCTCCCTCCCTCCTCCTCCTCCTCCTCCCTACTCTCTCCCTTGCCCCCCCCCTATCCAGTCCCCATCTCCCCCTCTCCTTTCCTTCCCTCATCCTCCCCCTGTCTTCATCTCCTTCTCTCTTCCGTCCAATCTCCTCCCCCAACCCATCCCTCCCTGTTTGGCCTCCCAGCCTAACCCTACCCTCTATTTCCCGAAGCCTAATCCCTTGAGAATGAAGCTTTCGGCTCATCACCTCATTACTATGGACGGTCCCTTTCGTTGCGTCTGCGCTCGTTACCAGTGTGTTTGGGATACAGCTGTCTTTGTTTTTCTTGTTTTTCTTTTCTTTTTTTAACGCCCCCATCAACACAATGTTGATCATTTAGGAGGCAGGCTTCTGGCCCTGCCTGACAGGCCAACCCAAGCGGAGAAAAATACAACATCGCAGCAGATAGACCGATAATCTCGACCAAAAATTTGCCCCTCCAAGGAATCGATCTCGGGTTTACTGCATGCGACGCTGTAGTGCCTAACCCCAGTGCAACAGACACCAGTAGATACTGAGGGATAGTGTCCGAATTTTGCAACATTTAAAGAGACAAGTAGGTCTAGATCTATTCTGATTACTATTATGTCTTCTCGCCATGAAAACGTTTGTAGTTTATCTGACTGTTTAGATGTACTAAAACCAAATTGTTACTTTTATTTCATTTTCTCGATCTGTGGTATTGGTTGTACTCACATAAGAAATCTTAAAAGTTTGCCCAGATTCAAATTCTAAATGTAGGAAAAGTACAAGGAAAAATATGTCATGTAGGTACAATAATATTGTTAACAAAATGAAACTGTTTTTCCCTTCTCGGATAAGGGCAAAAAATCTCGGAGGTCCCGTGTGCAAGTTGTGCACGTAAGAGGTCCTTAGTGGTCTAAAATCGATAAGAGTAGGCTTTGGTTGCCACGCTGGGCAAAATTCAAAATTTAAATTAAACACTTCCAAAGTAAAATGTTTAATGTGTCCCGCGCGCTCATATAATATTATGCAGTTGCGAGAGCCGTAAACTACTTACGAGTACTAAAACAATAAGTCCTAACATGTTGAAATATGTAAAGGTGATAACTCTGATATAAAGAAATACACTAAAAACACATTTTACGAGCTCACATTCTGACTCACGCAAACACGGGAGCACGAGCGCACATACACCCTATTCTCATACATACACTAACGTAAGCTTACACACACACTTTTAAGTAAGCACTCCAGTTCTCCAACAGATACACACACAGCAGGAGATCAGTCACTAAAAGCTAGATCCCCACGTCCTCTTGGACGTTCATTACCACAGAAGGGTGGTCAGTTTGTTGATCATGGAAATTGCCATCGGGGACAGACCTGACAATTTGATCAACTCGCGTGGCACCCGTGGCACGAGTCTTGTTAACCCCCGCGCTCGCTACTAGCTGAACCCCTTAACCCTACGAGGCTGAACTTCGTGTGACCATTTGACCTTCCAGCTCAGGCTGAAGCAATCAGAGCGGCCCTATGTTGTTCTCTCGCGCACAGGATTATAATTTGTCACTTCTGTTTCCCAGCCTTTTCTCCCCCATTTTGTTTTCTCTTTTGTGTTGTGCGTGCACTCACGGAATTTGGGAAACATCGGTGGTAATTTTGAGAGCGTTAAATAAAAGTGTCGGCTGAAATCCTGAAATTGGTCATCAGCATTCCTGAAAATGGTACTGGAATGGTATAGGTTTAACGCCCCTATCAACATTGTTATGGCATTTCAGAGGCGGGACTTCCGAGTTTAACGTCTATCTCCGAAAGAACCGAGCCAAGTGGGAAAATCGTGTAAAATGCCTTTCCCAAGGGCACAGCGTCGGACCGAGCTGAGGCTCGAACACCCGAATCCGCAGTCTCAAGATTACTAGTCCGGTAACTACCGACGCCACTTCAACATTTCTAAAGTATTTGAGCGCTTACAACAAAAAGTTAGGTTTACATTTTGAAAATATTAATGAAAATAAAATAAGTGGGACGCTTATCCCACTCAATTCTTTTGATGCTATTACTTCACAAAAGCGGTATGTCTCCGATTTTGCTGTCAAATCAAGTGTTTGACAATGAATATTTTAAAGTAAGCTGATTATCCGCAAAATAGAAGTTGTAGTGCTGCTCAACGACACCAACAACTATAATTACTTCCTTCACCTTGATATTACTGCATTTACCATAAATGTTGTAGATATTTTTCTCACCAAACTACAAAACACAAAGAAACTTTGACGGAGGCTGAGGATCTCTCCCTCACCCCCAGTCTCTCGCTCTCTATCTGTTTCTCTCTCTGCTTCTCTGTCTGTCTGTCTGTCTGTCTGTCTGTATGTCTGTCTGTCTGTCTGTCTGTCTGTCTGTCT
>NW_004797752.1:235140-236921 GCF_000002075.1 Aplysia californica
CACGCGCAATTAGAAATAAAGTGAGAAACACAGCATAAAAGAATGAATGAATTGATAGATAAATATGAAAGAAAAAACAACATAACATAATAACAAGGAATAATAATGTGAATAGAACAATTCACCAAACGACATTAAAATAAACCAAAAAAAACCAAAAAAACAAATAGCCCACACCCATCAGATTGTACTTCTATACATCCTCACAACTGGAACACCGTAATCAAGATAGAAAAACTGTCGTCGCCTGTTGTCATCATAAACATATATTATGGGAACGACATATGTGGGTACATTGTGTCATGACGTGGTGGAATCAGGTGCTCGTCAATTTTTGGGCATATGGAGTTATTGATATAATCTTAAAGCCTGTTCGTTTGTTTTGCTTTTGTTGAAAAAAAATACTCATCTATCTTAAATAGAAGTCGAGATACATGGCGATTGAAGAGGGTGGGGGTCGCCTGGTGTAAGAGGTAAAATTAGCGACGAAATGACCCCCAAAGTTTTGTGAGTTTTAAAGGTTGAATGTCCATGGAACTTGCAAATTTACTTTTTTTGCACCTGTTATAAACGTTTTTCAGTAAAAGCCAAACAGATATGTGTCTTTATATGGACATTAAAAAGTGTTGACCAAGATCTAAAAATAATTTTAAAATCCCCAAACGGGCCAGAAAATGCGTTTCTTCGATTTTATTATTTTGACAAGCGCATGATTTCACCACGTAGCAACACAATTTACTACAGCATGCGTCATGTCCTCTTATGTAAAGTAGTTTACGACAGTAAAATGTAGTGTTGTGTTTGTTTGTTTTTGTTTTGTTTTTTTTGTTTGTTTGTTTGTTTTTTGGGTTCTTTGTTCATTTTTTTAAACTGCGTTTAGCAATATCGTAAGTCTTTTATGAGTTTTTTTTTACCCAACAGCAAATAACAATTTATCGCAAAATTTGAGATTCTGTCTCTGTTAGTTGTGAGTTAAAAGAAAGTCACTGTCAGCGACGCATCCGTCTCGTCAAGATCTGAAGAAGTCAGTTTGACGTAGACGGGGAATGTCCCCGTACCCTCATAGGTCACTTCCTGGGCACCGGACACCAGCTCGTACTCCTTTTTACGAGAGAACCTGGACGAGACAGTGACGTAAGCGTCTGTGCCTCCGGAGACGGTTGCCACAAAACCGGTGCTGGACAAACCACTGTCTGGGATGATCTTGAAGATGGGCTGAGTACTGCTTGACAGTCTCAGATTCTCTCTCGTCTCGCTCTCAGAGATTGGGAGGACGAAGCTGAAAGTTGAACAAGTTTAGATAATATGAACGTATGCAGTTGCGAGCACTGTAAAACTCTTACTAAAACAAACACAACGTTTAGATAAAGAAAATATAAATAAGTAAAAGTAAATTTCGCCACCGCCACCCGCCCCCATTTCATTCTTAGATTAATTAAATATGTATTTTGCACCTGAGATAAAGGCGAACCCAAAGTTTCTCACCTGAAATAAGATCAGGGAACCCGCATATTAAGCCTATGTCTCCCTATGCGCGGCGCGACGTTTGGTCGCGCGCGACAGTCGCCAGTGATGAGTCGCGAGGTGCGTAGTATCCTTATGTGCGACCACATGAGCCCAAAGTTTCAATCGCGTACGACAAAAGCGTCAAAACTGTCTCCTTTTGCGCGACACGACGTTTTCCGCGCGCGACTGGTTAATCCCTCGCGTGACTGACAATTCAAATTTGGCACTTAATACCAAGATGGTCAAGGAAGTACAATGTCCGTCAGATGGGAGTT
>NW_004797752.1:237366-239083 GCF_000002075.1 Aplysia californica
CCACCACCACCACCACCATACCACACACGGCATCTCGACCGGCACTCCTTGGCTAGGCATTTTGACCAATGGTGATGCTCTAAACCTGTCGCACCCCCAGTCTGTCGCACGCGACGAGACCTTCGATCGCTACATGGACCGATCTCAGGCGACGGTCGCGTGCGACTAGACGTCGTAATACGGGGTGCCCACTACAGCTGGATCGGGCCGATCGCCCGACTCGATCGCCTGAAACTGAAAACAAACACGTTTGTGTTTGAGGCAATCGAGTCCGGCGATCGGCACGATCAGCCGATCCCATCCGCAGTGGCACAAAGGAGACAGTTTCTTCATAATCTCAGGAACTTTGAGGCGACACGACGTCGCGTCGACGGGGTTCCCGCTACGGATGGGATCGGCCATCGGGCGCAGCCCGATCCCAGCCGTAATGGGCACTGGAGACTCATCTCAGGCGACTATCGCGCATAAGGAGAAAAATATAGTACTGTGCTGTATAGTATGGATAATTCCGTTGTATCAAATGGCGAGTTGTATATCTATTATACACCTTTAACAAAGCTCAAATAAGCAGGCAAACACACAAACAACACGCATATTTAATGTGCTATACAGTATACAGAAGTCAGTTTCTACATGGAAGCCTGGCTATTTTACCATATTATTTCTTAACTTTTACCAGACACAGCTGTCCAGTTAGCAGCAGACCAGCGTCAATGTTGAGGCACATTTTGAACCATCATGCACAAATCAGAAGCACGAATTTGCATATTTCATGGTACGAACTGTTGTTTCCCATTTTTTAATGTTTTAAATAAAGAAAAGAGCATTTTAAAATTTGTCTGAATAACGCCGTTACACTTCTTATTAAGGTATATATCCCAAAACAGCGAGTTTTCAAGCATTGTTGACAGACCAGAATGTGCGTTCTCGATGACTTAGATCTACGTCTCATTTTGGTTCAGAGAAATCACTTTAAATCAGCATAAAACCAAAGCTTGCAACAGAAACCCCTGTTCAAGACTGCACGGATTACCGAAAGATCACTTAAATAATATTGTTTAAATACCTGAGTGATTTATCGTCTAAAATTAAAATTGTTAAAAGGTGATTTATTAAATAAATGTTCATTATGCCAATATTGTTTATTGTATTATTATATAAGCAATATCATACTCTATCTTTCAATGAAAATAGAATACTCACTCATCCAAGTTTGCGCAGAAACCCAACAGGAGTCCCACTTGGCGGAAAGCTTTCTCAAACACCTCGACGTCCAGGCCCGAGTCGTAAGCACCCTTCAGCACCCCGCAAGCCGCTTCCTCAAACCTGATGGTCTCTGTCCAGTAAATCCTGTTGGCCACCAGGAATGCTTCGAAAGCGCGTCTGAGGGGGTGCCAATATAACAACTTTGAATATGAGCAATGGCAAACATAACGCTTTAAAATGGGTCACTTATCAGCTGGAAGAACTGGTACCTTACTGAACATGTTAACAAAATATCCCCAGTAGAGCAGGTGGCAACGTTATTAGTATAATTACTACTTCGGGTGCTATTTAATCAAGGGGATCAGTTTGACATAGTGTGGTTCTGTAGCCGGTTTTAAAATATCAAGTTAAATTTTTTTTAAACTGGAATAAGGTTTCACTATCATTTTTGACAGGGCAAAGCCAATTGGATAGGCAATCCTGACAATTCGCTGAATAATCAAAAGGAAAA
>NW_004797752.1:239607-242584 GCF_000002075.1 Aplysia californica
CAAACTGTCTTTTAAAATACCATAGTGACACTGTCCAAGACGTTCACCTGTTTAAAAGGCGACCACTTTTCTAGTCTGCAATGGGTGGCTGGTGTAGAGGACAATATCTATTATAATTACATTTAACTCTTGTGCCAATACATCGGTACCATGATTTTAGTAGGTTTGATTTTGAGTGTTGAATTATGGCAGAAAAGAGAAGAGTTACAGGTGGCAACTAAAGCTTATAGTGTTGGATCCACCTCGACAAAAGACTCCTCCATTTAGGTTGCTTCAGAAGATGCACTTTTTCGAATGTACTTTGCTCCTTAATGAACAAAAATAATGTGTTTGAACAGCCTGAAGGTATTCCCGAAGTGGTGTGGGTTCTGACCTGAAGCCGGTCACGCTGAGCGTAGTTTTGGTCTGGTTTTTCTTTATTTCAACCACCTTTACCTTTACTCTATAGTTGATCTCTGTTAATGCAGTGTCTCCCTTGGCAGACACGTGCGCTTCTCTCTCGTGTTCGACTCATTTCCCTCCTCAATTCCCTTGTTCCTCAAAGAGGGTATATTTGTATTGTCTACCATCTCTCATTTGATGAAAGAAGGTGCCCCTGACATCTGGGTCGGTCATGCACTAGCAGTGAAAAATTGCAAAATTGTAAGGGTTTATCGACCTTTGCATGGCCATTTTTATTTTTTAGAGGCGGAACCTCCGAATTTTATGCTCAACCCCCATAGAACCGAGCAAAATGGGCAAATTTTGTGTTAAATGCCTTTTCAAAATACACAACATCGGACGAGGATAAGCTTCGAATCCCTGAACTCTCAGTCTCAAGATAACGATTCCGGTAACCTAACCAGTAGACAGCAAATCGACCGAACTCACTCCTAGTTTTCCTACTACCTCTGTGGAGATTGTTAAACACATACGTGTACATAGAATGAGATGAAAATCAGCGGATGAGTGTGTGGAGTGGGTGGTTGGCAGGTACTCTGGTGTGGCTTGCTTCTTCTTTCCTATCAAACCCCGATCGTCCTTATTTCTTCTCCTTCTTTTTTTATGTATGCTACTCTCTTGTAACACCTCTAATCTTCGGCACTTATATGACATAATTGTGTTGCACGTGCCGTTCAACTTTTACTAGAACTGAGTGTGTGGAGAGTACTACCTGACAGCGTCTCCAGTTTTCTTGAGAAGGTCACCGCCTACAACCCAGTCATTGGACCCTTTGATATAGACCTCCGCCGCCTCTCCCGCCATGTCAGAGAACGATTCACTGATAGCACCGGACTGCTTTCTGTGGAGAATAGCAAACTCGTGTTATTATACTGTTTTAGTCTTAAAAGGAAAAGTTTGACGGCACTTGCAACACAATAAAGTCATATTAATGACGAAGATTAGAGGTGTTGCAAGAGGGTAACAAACTCCCAAAAAATGAGGAGAGATCAGGACGACAGATGTTTGTAGGAAAGAAGGAGAAAACCACACAAGAGCACCCGCCAATCAACCGCGAGTTATACTGTCTTGAAACAAAATACAGCTTGATTGGTATTGTCATCATATTATTATTTATGAACGCAAAAGAAAGATTAAATTGGTACCAGTGTAGCCTGATCATAGTAATGGACATCAAAAAGGTAGAATTGGCATGTCGTTGTCAATGTTACGACTGGGTGTTTTGTTTTGCTCTTTGTGTCAGTTTTGTATGGTTTTATTGTGTGTGCGTGTTTGCTTGTTTGTGTGTTTGTTGGTTGGTTGGTTGGTTTATTTGTTTGTCTGTTAGTTTGTTTGCTTGTTTGTTTGTGTGTTCATTTGTTGTCGTTTCCTTGCGGGTTCAGATAGGGAGGGGGGTTGGTGCAAAGAATGATAATAATTTGTAGAGGGCAAATGAGTGTACGTATTCGTAAACAAACATTGTTATAAACTTCTCATGAGAGTTTGATGTCTGCACTTTCGACTATCTGCTTGAAACCATGAAGAAAAAACTGAGTCAGTTCCATTGTGCGAGCCCCTTACATGATAATCCATCTAGACCTCGAGAAAGTATCAAACATGTAATTAAAGAAGGCAATTCAGATGATGTAGGGGACGGTCTCCTTCAACTCTGCTTGTCAGGGCCAACCAAGGCTAAGAGGGATACAACGTCCTAGAAGAAAGTTGGATATATGCTCTATACAAAATCTTCCAGCTCCCAAATCGATCTCGTGCCTTCAGAGTGAAACGGCTGAGTATTTATCCGCTACACCATAGACCCCGGTGACCTCGAGAAAGAACAAATACCTACCGGACAAAATGTAGACGGGTTCAGTTATTAGAAGTATTGCACAATACAATTTACGCAGAAGAGATGGATTAAACATCAATTGTATCATAGACAGGAAAACAAAGCTCATTTCTTTAGCCAGTCTGAACTCGAGATTAGAACAGCAAAACTCATTTATTTGGCCGACCTGCACCCAACGTTTCTTCAGCTGACCTGAACTCGGGATTTGAACTTTAAAATCTATTTCTTTAGCCAACCTGAACTCGATATTTGAACTACAAAACTCGTTTCTTTATCCGACCTGAACTTGAGATTTGAACTATGAAACTCGTTTCTTTATCCGACCTGAACTTGAGATTTGAACTATGAAACTCATTTCTTTAATCGACCTGAACTCAAGATTTGAACTGCAAAATTCATTTAATTTCTTTATCCGACCTGAACTCGAGGTTTGAACTTCTCTCCGTGACGCCATGGGCCAGTTCATGAGACACAGCGTCAATGACAGAGTAAGGGAAGGTCTCGCTCCCGCCGTCTCCGAGGATGAGGTTCTGGCCGTCCCACAAGGCGTTGTCGAGGTCCTTGCCGAAGTGGACGAAGGCCCGGGGTATAGGAGACGTCAGTGGGTGGTAGTAGTACCACTCTGGTGGCGGGATGGGAAAAGACAACGAGATTGATTGATTGGTTGATTGATAGATTGATTGGTTGATTTTATTTATTTATTTATTT
>NW_004797752.1:243467-244805 GCF_000002075.1 Aplysia californica
TTTACATGTGTGTAAAATATATATGTATTATTATTATCATTAGTATTATCATTTTTTAGATTAATTCTTTAAAATTATATTATACTAGCTCACTACTCACCTCTGTACATTTTCCCCACTTCTGTAGCAAAGTAGAAAGCGTCAAGGGCCGGCGAGAAGGCCCCGTTGACTGAGTCTTTGTAGCCCTTAGAACACGGAAAGCTGACGACCGCGTCCACGTCTTCATTGATCCCACCCTTCAAGTCGACAACCTGAGAAAAGGGCAAACGAACATTTGTATTAATGTTATATTCTAAACTCTTTTGTTCACAATGACGTAATTCCGATTCATTATGGAGCGCAATATTTGACTCATTTTTAAAGCTAGGTGAAGGGTCAGGGGGGGGGGGCGGAGGTTACACGTGCACTAGACTATATGTGAGGCAGCGTGGTGGAATCAGGCTCTCGTGAATTTTTGGACATGTAGAGTTATTGGTATCATCTTAAAGCTTGTTCACTTGTGTTTATTTGATGAAAAAAATATCCATTTATCTTTAATACAACTCAAGATATTTGCCAAAGAAGGAGGTTGGGGCCCACTGTTTTCAGAGGTAAGATTAGTGAGAAAATGGCCGCCAAAGACCCGCGCCTTCCCTTAAAAGCGTCTTTTGCGCATGATGTTAATAGAGGGGACCGAAATGTGACCCCAAAGAGAGTGGAGAACCGAGATTTGCGTACTAGGCTAAGCAATTTCCGATTTGGAGGGGGGGGGGGTGCGTTTACCGCGGTCTCCTTAGCGGATAAAAATTTAAATAAGACTCTAAATTATAAGCCCGCACATTTAAAGAGTCTCCTTATTTTCATCTCAAAGGGTCATTTATCCAAAACCGTCCATGCCTAACCATACTTCAAACTACAAGCATCGATTAAAGTTGTAATGTGAGTTTCTCACCCAGATATAGTCATTCTCCAGATAACAAGTTCCGTTCGATGCAGCCAAAACTTCCAAGCAGTTGGGAGAGACTCCGTAGTGTCTGGCCTTTGTTTTTAGGTTCCCTCCAACACCTCGGGCGCCATTACTGCACGGCATGGACCTCCTCCCTTGTTGTCCCCGACGGTGTTGCCGCCTCTCCCACTGACTGCGTCCACCCTTATGGTCGCGGTGTTGGTGAGATCGGCGAGACTTGGGTGAGTGGGTGGTCGTGTGCTGCTCTACATCTACCACCGTTCTGTGGGAGAAGGCAAGGATTGGGTTGGTTTCATCTATCATTTAAAAAAACAACTTTTCTCTTCCAATAATATTAGTGTGCCATGCGGGTGGACGGATGAGGGGTGGAGAAGGAGAGAGACAGAGAGAGA
>NW_004797752.1:246818-254981 GCF_000002075.1 Aplysia californica
TCACACACACACACACACACACACACACACACAAACAAACAAACACACAGAGGCACCCATTCGCTTATATGCGCAGCCTGTTATAACAACCAAAACCAGTAAAGTGCTACGTTCCTTCTTTATCAATGTAATTCTAACAGGTCAAAGTTAGCCAAAGATCAAGCTATTTCAGCAGCAAGCTGTCACCATATTAGATAACAGATGATTGGGTCAACCAGAGGAAAAATAACCTCATTTTTAGGTCATAATCAATTCTTTGACCCCTCAGAGCCGAAGAAGAGATGGTGAAGATAATCGCCTCAAATTACACTATTTATGGAATAATTTTATATCCAGTATCTACTCCTTTCTGCCCTATCAGCCCAGGCAGGTCCTGACAGCCGAGACTCCGAGCAGACAGCATTCTCACTGATCTAAATAAGTCCATTGGGATGTAAAATGTCTACCCGTATGTTTGTATACAATTTACGGGAGGGGGAAGGGGTTGTTGATTGTTTTTTATTTGTTTTGTTTTTTGAAGACGGGGTAATGGGTTTCCTGTAAGACAGAGAAATTATGAAGAAGGCATAACGGGCAGAAGGAACATTTAGGAAAACAGGCTGCCCTTTGTAAGGATTTGAACCCTTGACCAAGTTCATCATTTCCCGACATTGTAGTCTTTATAATTAATATTTATTTGCAATATATGACGTTGGAAAGGGAGGTGAGGCTAGGACATTACATTTGCAGAAATAATACAGCTGTAAAAATGGCATAATAGAAATGTAAGAGAGAGTATTTTCCAGCAACATCAGCATATTTTACCCCCCCCCCCCTTTCCCCCCAATCTGTTTAAGTCTGCAGTAGTGTGTCTTCGAAGTGCTGTAAAATTCCAATACTGTAGTATCTAGAAACTGGATTATTCGTTGTCACAGGCCAATTTTGATATTTCTCATTTTAAAGAAGCCGCAACAAAGACGTCATTGTTCTTTTGAATGTGGCAGATTTACTCCAACTACGATAACCCCCCTCCATTACCACTCCATCAAAAGACAACATCATCATCTACAACAACAACAACAACAACAATAACAGCAACAGCAACAGCAGCAACAGCAGCAACAGCAGCAACAGCAGCAACAGCAGCAACAGCAGCAACAGCAGCAAACAGCAGCAACAGCAGCAACAGCAGCAACAGCAGCAACAGCAGCAACAGCAGCAACAGCAACAGCAGCAACAGCAGTATTTCGTCATTTTCGGCAATGCATTGTTATCCAAATTTTCCGAACAGATAAAAAATATATTGGTGCTTGCATCCCATTTAGCCAAATATGTACCTCGTTCGATTTATGTTTTGTTTTTTGTTTTTTGTTTTTCTTTACTGCCCAAGATCGATACATGATTTTGAGGATGTTGGAGCAGATTGATGTAAGTGCTTTTACGCCCCCTTCGACACAATTTAGACCATTTTTTAGGCCGGGCAACAACACAGCAACCCCAATCATTACAATAACAGCAATACACACACACACACACACACACACACACACACACACACACACACACACACAAGTAGATTTCTTTCCGGGCAAGTGCACCAACACCATTTAGCAACACGGGCGCTTGGCCGACATACTCACCCATTGCAGAGGTCCACATGGTAGATAGCCCTTGAGCTGTTCTCGCTATTCGAGTCTGTGAAAAATACATCCAGGCTGGCCACAAAGAGGGGTTCTCCTGACTCAGTGAGGTCGTAGTTGTTTCTCCTTGAAGACTTTCGCACATTTGTCTGTAGAAATATTGGTTTTTGTTTTGGTAAGTTGGGTTTTTTTTTCCTTTTCGTAAGACTCTTACGGCGCTCGCAACTGTGTAAGGTCATATGAGCCCGCGGGACACATTAAGCATTTTCATTTGGGTAGAAATTAATTTTGAACTTTGCCCGGGTGGCAGCCTAAGCCTTCTCTTCACGAATTTAGGATCACCAAGGACAACTTGCACACGGGGCCTCCATGGTTTTTTGTCGCCCTTATCCGAGAAGGCTAGGTGTTCGATCTTACCTAGCGTAAGATCAGGGGGGGGGGGGGCTGAAAGACAGTAGTAAGAAGGGGCCAAGGAGTAGCAGTATTAAAGGCTGCAGAAAGACCCAGGAGCCCAGAGGGGGCAAAAATGGGGGGGGGGGGCAGAAAGTGGAGACGACAGCAAATGACAGAACATTGTTTGAGAGGGCAGGAAAGGAGGTGAAAGGAGAATATTTTAGAGAAGAAAGTTTTCCGTCGCTGCCAGATTTCGAACCCGAACCCTATTGAATGATAGGCGAACACCGTAACCTCTAGACCACGAAAACCCCCCCCAAAAAATTGCTGTGGTGGTGGCGGGGTGTACACACACCACATATATTTTTTTTGTTTTCCTGTGTGTATGTATGTGTGTGTGTGTGTGTGTGTGTGTGTGTGTGTGTGTGTGTGCGTGTGTGTGTGTGTGTTTGATAGAGTAAAGAGAGGCACACTGGCACGATAATGGCCATTTAGAGCAGGGAAAAGGGGAGATGAATGGGCAGAAACAACAAAGGGGAAAAAAGAAGTAGCACCTGCCACTGGTGCCCTCTGACCACCAGCACCTTTTTACGACCATGTTGACAACATTTAGGTGATTTACAAGGAATTCAGGACATCATTTAATTAAGAAAGAGAGTTAGTGTCCACCGTCTTGTTGGGGCACTGATAGAGCTTCTACGTTATAAACATCGGGAAAAGTGAATAGTACGTTGATTATAATCTACTTACTGCATCGTACTCGACACCTTCACTCTCTGCGATGATAGCTATAATCTCAGCTTTACTTCTGTGACAATCTCTGTTTAATTCTTTCAGTTCTTTTTCCAGGCCCTGCGAACATGAAGTGCGGAAAAAAGTTGCAAGTAATTACTGTGTTGCAACACAATTAGGTAAAAGATTATAGGTGTTCAAGAGAGTAACAAACGCAAAAGAAAAGGATGTGAAATTAGGTCGAAATATGTTTGATTGGAAAGGAGCAAACCACACCAGAGCACCCGCCAGCCACCCACTAGTAATTACTTTGGGGCAAGGCAAGTTGACCAAGTTCAGAAGTAATGAAAAAATATCAATATTGCAACACACGTGTCATTCTAAGTTTTTATTTAAAGGTATAGTCGCAAAATGTGAACGATTGTAAACTGTACATAGAGCAGAAAAATGCAGTTTACATTACGCTACCTTAGAGTTACAAAGTTCTGACGATTTAAGACCATGAGGTCAGAAACAAAATGTTCTGTCTGCTCTATCAAAATCGTAAGATTATTTGGAATCGTTTTTAAGTTATTCTAAGAAATGCATTCCAAAAGCATGACCTATTGTGAAACTCATTTTTATTTTTTACGTCAAATTTCTAAAAACAAGGTACTGAGCTGACAGAACTTTGTGATTCTAATGTCGCAATTAAATTACATAATGTTGTCAACAGCATGTTTTTTAAAAGCAGTAGAGATCACCACGAATAACTCAAGGTAAAAGTCTACTTGAGCCTTCCATTCGGGAACTTACTCGCCTTACTACTAACATCAGGGGTCTCCACTCTCTGTAGGGGAGGGGAGCGGTGGAGTTGAAGGGGAGGGGGGGAGCACGTGTGGGTAGCTATGACAGCATGTACAAAAGGCTCTTTCGATTTATTTTAAGAATGGTGAGGCTTAAGTATACACTTACTAAAATAAATCAAAATACCAGACTCCTGTCTTTATATGGATTAAAATAAACATTTACAAAAGCACAGCGCGTTATTATAACCGCTGAGAAGAATCGTCATAGATTTTTTAAAATCAAGCGTCTTCGAGTTCATCCATTCATTCTAAAAAGTCATAAAATGAACAACACTGGTAATCCAGATAACATCCAAAATACATGTAGTACACATATTTGGAGATGGGCATTCGGATATTAGATAATAAATTTTAGCAAAAGGCAACAACAAACACGAAACGCAACTACAGCAGCCTAGACTCTTTAGCACCAACAACACATACCATCCCCACCACCACCACTACCAACAACAACAACAACAACAACAACAACAGCAACAGCAACAGCAACAACAACAAAAACAACTATTACGGAACAACAGCTACAGCAACATTAACAAATGTGTTAACAACAACAACAACAACAAAAACAACAACAGCAGAAATACAGCAATCGTACAACAACAATAACACTGACAACAACATCATCATCATCATCAACAACAACAACAACAACAACAACAACAACAACAACAACAACGACAACAACAACAACAACAACAACTACTACTACTACTACTACTACTACTACTACTACTACTACTACTACTACTACAGCAACAGCAACAGCAACACAACAAAAACAACAACAACAACAACAACAAAGCGTGTACCCGCGTGAGCCTCCCTCCCAGCCTGTCGATCCGGCCGTTAGGTCTAAGACTTATGTCGAGCTGTGAGTCGCGGAGAGCCGTGCCGTTGTACTCCTCCACCAGGCGCTTCACGACGGTACCCTGGGCTGTGCTCAAGTTGCCACGGTCCTGGGGAGGAAAAGTGGATGACTGAATGGTTGTCGTTGATGTGTTGTTTGTGTTGTTTGGGACCCTTTTTGTTCGGTGTTGTTGCGTGTGTGTGTGTGTGTGTGTGTGTGTGTGTGTGTGTGTGTGTGTGTGTGTGTGTGTGTGTGTGTGTGTGTGTGTGTGTGTGTGTGTGTGTGGTAACCTATCCGTTCGAAATGTTTTAAGCCCCGAAGAGTTTGCTCTTCGCCAAGGCCACTGCCTCCCTTGGGTAGCGGGTGAGGCAGTCCAACCTCCCTGAATCCTCCCCGAAGAAATGCCACCGCCGGACCTTCGTGGCGGGGCATCTCTGCAGCCAGTGCTCCAAATCTTGGGGCTCCTCGCTGCACAATGGACAGGTTGGGTCCGATGTTTTGTCCATTCTATTTTTGTAGGCCCGCAGCCCAGAGAAGTGACCGGTCGGTGTTGTTGTTATTATTGTGGCGTCGGTGGCCTAGTGGTTAGGCTCTCGGACTCGCAACCGTAAGGTCGTGGGTTCGAATCCCGTCAGGGACCCGACGTTGTGTCCTTGGGAAAGGCACTTTACCCGAATTTTCCTCACTTCACCTAGGTGGGAATGGGTACCCGGCTATAGACAGCGAAAGATCTTGTCAGTTTGTTAGTGTTTGAGCTGCTTGCGCTGTATGCTTCCCGGGAAGCTGAGAATGTTTCGGAATGTTCTATGATCTTGTTCTATGATCTGCTGGGGTAATATTATAGTTTTCGCAAGAGTTTTACAGACCTTGCAACACATTTAAGTACCGAAGATCAGAGGTGTTACAAGAAAGTAACAAACAAAAAAAGGAGGAGAGATAGAGCTTTGATAGAGTAGAAAGAGCAAACCACACCAGAGCATCTGCTAACCAACCACCCAGCCACATTATCTATTTCAATCTTCCCAAAGATTATTTGTGATAGGAAAGAATAAGCAAACCACACTAGAGCATCTGCCAACCGGTGATAGGAAAGAAGAAGCAAACCACACCAGAGCCAACCAATCACGCACCCAGCCATATTATTTATTTCAATCTTCCCAAAACTTACCTGTGATAGGAAAGAAGGATGTGACCACACCAGAGCACCCACCAGCCTGTGACAGGAAAGACGACGCAAACCACACGAGAGCACCTGCCAACCAACCACCCACCCAGCCGTATTATTTATTTCAATCTTCCCAAAAACGTATCTGTGACAGGAAAGAAGGAGCAAACAACGCCTGAGCACCGGTTAACCAACCACCCAGTAATATATGATTAATTATTCCAATCTTTCCAAAACTTTACCTGTAAAACTATGTTTGGATCCAGGTCTAGAATAACTCTCAGTCTCTCTAGCGAGACAGGATTTGTGTCCTTGGTGAGCTCGTAATGTCTCCGAACTCGGTACGATGCCGTCTCCCACAGAACGGCGTCCACGCAGACAATTAGTAGACACAGGAGAACACAGGCAGCAGCGGAGATGTGGACGATGTGCGAGAAGAGCTTCATGATGGTTGGTGATGGCGTTTATTGAAGCATTTGCTGCTGTCTCGTGCCTCTGAAATGTTTTTGAAGAAAGTTACTGTATGGGTTTTGCGCTCGTTTCAACATTGTAAGATTATTAAGGAACCAAGCTGGACTTACATCCCTTTAATTGTCTTGAACATTTGTGTAACTGATATGTCACGATATGGCGGAATCAGGCCTTCGTCAATTCTTGAGCTTACAGAGTTATTGGTAGCAGGTTAAAGCCTGTTCTTTATTTTGCTTTCCCTGGAAAAAAATCATCTATCTAGAATAGAAGTCGAGAATTTTGCAATTGAAGGAGGTTTGGGTAGCCTGATGTCAGAGTTTAAATTAGCGAGAAAATTATCGAAAATGTTTGGTGATTTCCAATGTTTGACTGTCCTTGGCAACTGCCAATTCACATTTTAGAAATTTCTTTTTACCATTGGTAGACGTTTTTTCCCGTGAAATCCTCGTAGAAAAGCGTTTTAAATGGACATAAAAGGTGTTGAGCCCCCCAAAAATGTTAATCATTAAAAAATGCCCTACAGGCGGGGGAAAATGCCAGTGTCTTTGATTTCATTATTTTGACCAACCCCTGATTTCACCACATTGCCACACATTTGGAAGTCTGTTCAACGGTATCACCGGAAGAGAAAAATAAAGTAATCAAGACATATGTTTTTTACGAACATTTTCGTTGGGACCGAGCCAAATATGCAGAGAGCCTGGAAAACTCCTCAAATAGTTCAAGATCACTACAATTGTGGATTTCAACCAGGATCATTGATATCATTTAACCTAGCTTAGTGTCAACTGAGCTATACACTGTGCCTTATGCTCTGCAGTCGACAAGTACGGCCTAATGTTTGATAATGGTAGCGTATAAATTATGTTTGTCCTGTTATTGCTGTGAACAATTGATCTACAAGATGCTTATGTTGTTGTTGCTGTGTTATTTCTTTTTAGTATACAAGTATTTATCCATTTATTTATTTATTCATGTATCTATGTATCTATTTCTCTATTTATTTGTTTCATTTTTGTATTTTTAAAATTATTTTTTGGTGGCTTATTTTTAAGATCACACTACATTAAACGACTAGGACAGTAACGGCTTGAGCTAAGATGCGAGGTAACTAATCAGTTCTTTATTTTGAAATAAAAAGCATTTAGGCATCTACGTTCAAAAGAGATAACTAATAAGATATACACTTTGCTTGATGAGTACAATTTTAAAAGGGGACTCAAAAAGGCCCTTCTTTTAATTCGTTTTTTTATTTTTAAAAGTACATATCATAAAGAAGTGATTTTAAAAAAACAACAGGTCAAGCGAAGGTGGAGTGGGGTTCTGCAGCAAATGAAAATATTATTATAGAAATAGTTGAACAAAGCAAACATCCTTTCTGCTTCTTCTTAGAAATAGCACAAAGAGAATTGGAAACAACAAGTGGCAACGATAAACCGGAGTCCTCCATTCAGAACCTAACTGACGTACTATGCACATTCAGGGTCGCCACCCTCAGTGGAGCTTTATTTTGGTCTCCCACGACGCCATGCAAGAACTGCGCTTCCATTAATACATGGGGGGGGGGGGGGTAAAATTAACATTTAGTGACCCAAAACGTCATGAACATTGGGTGCATAGCACATAAATAAGGCAAGTCGTATAACAGTGTATTATTATGGGCGTGGAAAGACAGATTATCGTACAACTCCTATACAGACAAACTAGATAATTATAGTATCTCTACAGTGAAACCCTTGCCAATCCAACAGACGCTATCATTCAGAAGAAGCGCAGTGCTTCTTCTAATTCTCATCTCTTTGAAGACCAAGGGGACACATACGTAAGAACAGCAGGAGACCAAAAGCAATGTTGTGGCACATTTCGAGCCATAACGCTCAAATCAGAAAAAAACAAATGTACCTATTTTTTCTCTATGCATGCTGTTGCTTGCATTTTTTAAAACAGAATTGAAAAAATCTGTATAAATAACTAAGGTATGCTTATTTTTAAGCACCCCAAAACTACTCGTCTTCAAGCGTTGTTAACGTACATGTCTTTTGTATTGTCTAAAATTGCCAAATATCGGGGGGGGGGGGGGGGGGG
>NW_004797752.1:255081-257421 GCF_000002075.1 Aplysia californica
GGGGGGGTCAAAATTAAGTTAGCGTAACACAGGAAACTTTTGTAATTCAATTAACAGAAACAAGTGGGAAAAAGGGAAAAGATTTTCTTTTTTCTTATTTTCTAATGCAATGTGGAATACAATGTATTTACTTAAGCGTTTTCGAACTCGTGAATTTATGTAAAAATGCAGAAGAAAAATAAAAAGAATACATGGTCCAAAAGCTTGGTTTATCACGTTAAAGAAAATAAATCAATAATGTTAGTTAAACAATACTATGGCAGAATTTTGTACACAGGCGACTGATTAATCCAAAGAATTCTTTAAAAACCCATAGTCCTATGTTTTGTTTTACCAGTATCTGCGGTTATGTCAAACACACACACACAAAAACCAATGAGGACGGCAGGCAGATATGTTATAATAAAAGATGGCTAGTGTACTGAGCAAATTAGGGAAATAAGGACCACTCATCGAACATGGAATGAATACCATTAACATTGTAATATTCAAAGTCATGCACTTTTTAGTTTTAAATACCAACACTTCGAACATCAATCCTATTGTCTGTCTGTCTGTTTATCTGCCTGCCCAGTTTAACATCTGTCTTCATCCCTAATCTCCTGTCATCTCCGTAACACAAAAAAAATTAGAATAATACCTGCTAAATGGATTACGGACGTCTCCGAAATTTGGTAAACAATCCACTCTAACGAAAAATAAAGCCAAACAAAATACTCCTCCGTGAGGTTGTGGTACAATATCCTTAATGCAACAGTCTCGCAGTTTTTCTCCTTTCTCAAACACTAGTGTACTCTGTTCTGGGTGGCCGATTGCCCCACCGATTTGAAACGTCGATTGTTCTCCCAGTCTTCTGATGATGTCAATTATATCCACCCACGGCTATCTCTGTAGAATATCTTGCCCCATTTGTGGAGGCGTAAGAAGAGACGAATATTGTGGTACACCATCTGGCTGTACGAGCAGTGACGAACGTGGATGCTTTGATCGAGAGGAGCGGATATTAATATTGCTAACCCAAAAGGATAACTGGCTTGGGACCACTTTATATTGGCCCATCCCTCTGCGCTCCGCTTGAAGGAAGAGTCTCCGCCTTTCAGCATGATTTTATGTTGTCGCGCTCACACACTCCGAAAGTTTTGCACTAATTCACACTGACGTCAGAGTCTAGTTATAGATTCAGAAGTTGATCTGGATGATTTTATGGTCTTAAACAAAAGAAGGAAAAGAGACTTTCTGTTAAACGTTTTATTTTCACCTATTGACCTGTTACAGGGGCGAAGCGTCTACATAATCAAATAATCATTACTTCCCTTCTTTATTTTAGGAACGTCGTCGCAGTCAAATTAACCCATAAACCGTAAATAAAAATGGCATGATTAATTGAAATAGTAATAGACCTTCAGGAAATTACCAATGAGCAGTGTTCAAAATACCCGAAACTGTTCCATTTCCACATAAATACTTATACCCTGCTCACCCCCTTTCGGGCCACATAGGCAGTCGCAAACACTGAATGTGACCTAAATAACTGATAGAGTCTACTTCAAAAAGGTAATGGGGAACTAATTCCTAATAATATCATAACTGCTGTAAATGCGTGTTTTTACCTGGACTTTTTACCGCCCTATAATCAGGTCATGGCATGATTATATCAGCTCTTGTCCGCAAACAGGCTAGATGAAGTTTGAAACCAAAATGATAATACATTTGCAGTATTGTCATCTCTGCTTCTTTGACTTCTGTTCGTGTATTCACATGTTTAGTTCCATTTACTGTTTGATCAAAATCGTGAGACCATTATTCCCACCTCATGTTTAAAAATTATTACGTTTCGCCCACAGCTGGGAATAAAAATTAATTAATAAGATATTTTCTCGATTATTTTGGCGTGTCAACATGCAACATAAATTCAGGATTTGTTTTCATTCAAAATTCAGTGTTGCCACATTGAAAAAGAAGTTGTGTTACTATTGTTCCCATTGTAAGAAGGCTTTTCGGGTGTGGCTTTCTATGTATCTGGTCTGGATCTTTGTCTCACTTTGATTACCCTGTCAAACAAGTCAGCCTTCACTCCTGAGAGAAGCACATCGACATAATAATGGTCATTCCGTGCAGGAAAAGAGTAAAATAGACAGACAGGCAGAAACATAACAGAGGGAAAGAAAAGAAGCAGGACCTACCATCGGAGCATTACAACCACCACCCGCCCTGTGTTTCTCTAATCAGACAGCCATTGCTTGATGATAAAGCCAACACTCTCTGTGATGTACACCCATTTCAACGCCAATCGAGTTGTTTTAGAAGATAAGACTCCGACAAACATTCTTAGTCAAACCA
>NW_004797752.1:259566-261185 GCF_000002075.1 Aplysia californica
GGGGGGGCAATTTGACTTTTATTATGTCCCCTTCCAGCTTAGATCTGACCCCATATTCTGAAGGGGTTTTTTGTGTGTGGGGGTGGGGGTTCTTCGATAGCTGCTCTTCTTTGACCCTTTCATTCGTTCTTGGTGTTCTCTCTAATGGGCTTTTGCCAATCCTCATTTCACTAGTATTATAACAGGCGCCTCTGGTGAAGCGGTTATAATTATTATGCGCTTCACCGTTGCGCGCAGAAGATGTCTGCTCGAATCTGGTTTGGGGCGTCTTTTATTTTGTTTTTATATCGAATAGTATACAATGTACTCTCGTTTGTCTGTTGGGATGTTGTACCCCCTCGTCCTGGGTTGTCCTTGACATGACATGCTGGGCGCAGGGTCAAAGCAGTCTGCCTCCTAAATATAAATTGTACTGATGGGGAGTAAAAGTAAAGCATCCACAGTTTCATTTTTTAAAACAAATATCTGATAAAAGTCAAAGTTGTTACTTTTAAAAAGCTTGTCTAAGCTTATTTCATAATTTAATTGCTCTGTATCTATATCTTCCACTGCCTTGATGGTCTCTTCTTCTATTTTCTACTCTGGTGGAGTCTTTTTCTGTGAGTGTTCAGAATTTGCCTTCTGGACAAAGTACAGTTTTTATATTTTTCTTTATTCTCTTTTTTTTTAGACAAACAATCGGAGCAGAAAATATGAGCGAAGCACCATTAACGCCGATTTCTGTTTCAGATCTGGTACTCAAAGAAGGAGAACTTATACTTCATTCAATAAGTCTGTCGCTCCCATTGTTTGGCGCTGTCATCACTGGTTGATGAGGTGTGTCCAGGTTGACGTCGGGTACAGATATTTGATCATTTAGTTCAGTTGGTTTTATGACTGGGCTATTTTGGGTTAGAATGAAATCAACCTATGTATACACTCCAGTTGTTCCATTTGTAGTTTGCGTAGTCTGTTGTTGTCGTGTTTTTTCTCATTGTTTTTGTTTTGTCTCGTTTTGTTTTATTTATATATTTATTTATTCATTTATCCATTCATTTATTTGATTGTTTGTTCGTTTGTTTGTTGTTGGGTTGTTGTTGTTTTTTTGGGGGGGTGTTTCTTTGTTGTTATTTATTTCGCCTGACTGATGACTGATTTTTATTAACAGTATTCGTGGCACATACATGCAAGTACTTACTTCGACAAAACAGATTTGTGAAGTGGGTGACCGGCATTATACAGATTGAGGGTTTTTTAAAGAGCATTCGAGCAAAGAAATAAATACCAAACCATGATTGACGATTCTTCCTTCAGATCTGGCATTTCATGATGGAGATGTTTGTAATACTACGTTCGGATGCCAATAGGCAAAAATAGCAGGTGAAAAAGATTGTTGGTGCTTCTACAAATAAAGTGTTATTGAATCGAGGGGTATGTGTTCTGCACACACACACACACACACACACACACACACACACACACACACACGCACACACACACAAACACACACACAAACACACACACAAACACACATGCGACAATGCACCTACATACACATATAGACAGAGGGGGGAAGAGAGAAAGAGAGGGAGAGATGAAGCGAGGGAGTTTCCCACAGAGAGATACGGGGGGGGGGGAGT
>NW_004797752.1:261285-263527 GCF_000002075.1 Aplysia californica
TAGTAGTAGTAGTAGTAGTAGTAGTAGTAGTAGTAGTAGTAGTAGTAGTAGTACGTCAAAGGCGAAAAGGCGCTTTTTAAGTTATTTTAAGAAATCACGGGGTGAAAATTGGGGGGGGGGACGAAATTTACTTTTACCTCCTCATTTTCTCTTCTTGGACAGACTACTTAGCTGAAATCTCCCTCTTTTTTTAACGCAGTTGTTCGTGTGGATCTCCCATGATTCGTGTGGCTTCGGTGGCCTAGTGGTTAGGCTACCGTACCGGACTCTTAATCGTGAGGTTGCGGGTTCGGGGATTCGAGCCGCGGGCCCGACGTTGTTTCTTTGGAAAGGCACTTTACACGAATTTTCCTCTTTTCACCCCGGTGGGAATAGGTACCCGGCCATAGACAGCGAAATATCTTGTCAGTATGTTAGTGTTTTAACGCCTATAAAAAGCTGCTTGCACTGTATGCTTCCCAGGAAGTTGATGTTTCAGAATGCTCTCAGGTCTGCTGGGGTAATAGTATAGATTGTGAAGCACATAGAGCTTGCTGTTGAGCGGGGATTTGCGCAAAACAAGTATTTCGGTGACCACAAAGATCTAAAGAATTGTGAAGAAGACGTGTATTCTTCATGCTTAACTTTTCCGCATCTTGTCCCTCTTTGCCGCCGCACCCTGCCCAGTTCCTTGCCAGGGGGCTCTCGTGGCCTACAGGTTAATTAAGGTGTTGGCCTCTCATTCAAAGGTCCCGGGTAGCGATCGAAAAATGTTCTTCTCTAAAAGTGTCTCCTTTCACCTCTTTTCCTGCTTTCTAAAAATGTTCTGTCGTCTGCTTTCGTCTCCTCTTGCTACCCCCACCCCCTCTTCTCCTATGCCCCATCCTCTGGGCTCCTGACTCTTTCTGAAGCCTTTCTACTCCTACTACTTGGCTCCTTCTTATTGCATGCTGTGTTTCAGCCACACTCCTGATCTTCTGGTAGGAAAGATCTACACCTAGCCTTGTCGGACAAGGGCGAAAAATCTCGGAGGGCACGTGTGCAAGTTGCGCACGTTAAAGATCCCTTGGTGGTCCAAAATCGATAAGAGTAGGTTTCGGTCGCCACCCGGGCAAAATCAGACTAACTGAAAAAGTTAAATGTGTCCCGCGCGCTCATATGACCATATGCAGTTGCGAGCGCCGTAAAACACTTACCAAAAAAAAAGAAGTTCCCGGCCCCACCCCTTGCCCCGCCCCCGTCTCAACCCACATATCCGGGTGTATGTGGTATGTGCGAGTTATCTGTCCCTGAACCCTTCGACAATTATAATATTGTTGTTCTCAATAAAAATGTTTTCAATCTCAGATCTTCACTGGTTTACACGTTGGTGACGCCGGTCGACATTGTTGTATGGAACACAATCTTCCGGCCCAGGATCAAAGAACTTTAACGTCTTTAGCGAACTGTTGGAGGTGCACCCCCACCACCCACTACAACCTCCCCCTTCCACCCTACCCCCACCCCCAAAAAAGTGAGGGGGGGGGGCTGAGAGAAAAACCCACTGGAGCATTCATGGCAGGAGACATCCGCAAGTGTCGCGGGTGTTTAAAAACAACTTTATGACTGTTTTTGAAACTTCAAAACGATCTTTTACTGAGTGAAAAGATAGAATACATTTTTTATACCTTCAACATATCTGTTTCAGTAAAGGGTAAAACAAATATATTTTCAACACTAAGACATAATATTATTATTATCATTTAGAAATCTTTAAAGAATTGATCAGTTCTAATGCCGTAAGTTATGCCATGTCTTATCCCTTATGACTGGGTGGTCACATGTACACTATGACAATTTATAGAGAAAATATCAACAAATTATATCTCAAACCTAGTTGCTTAGAGGAAGACACATGAGCAACCTAAATAAAAAGATGGTTGTATCACTACATGTCTGTAGATGGTGAGTTGTATTTAGAATATCAACAAACTTTTATCTTAATTAAAATCAAGAGTTTTCGCTGTAAAATTGAACCAAAAGGGCTCAGAACTAAGTGACAAAAGTGATTTTTCTGACTCTGATTAGTAGTACTGCAACCACCTGAGAAGCCGTGTGACTTAAACTCTTAGTAGTCTTAGATCCACAGACTTTGCTATGAGCATTTGAGAGCCTTCTCCGCGGAGCTGTGATGCTTTAAAAGCATATAAACAATATAGGTCTTAAATATTAAGTCACCGCAAACACTAAAGTCACCCCCTCCCCATACAGAATGACCCCCCCC
>NW_004797752.1:263627-266497 GCF_000002075.1 Aplysia californica
TTCCAGCCGGATAACTATTGTTTTCAATACAATACACTAAACACATTTGAAATTAAGACAACAAACTAATTGGTTTATTAGTGCATTGAATATGATACACACACACACACACACACACACACACACACACACACACACACACACACACACGCACACACGCACACAAATAAAGATACAAATAAAGATAAAAAAACATAGTATATTTTCCAAAACCGTCAACAGTTCAAATGAAGTTGTAAAAAGATAACTAAATATCACACCTTATTATAAGTCGCACATAATATCTTGATCTCAGCAAGACTGTGATACATTAACCGGTCCGTATGAACAGACAATCGGAGACAATCGGACAATCGGAGAGAGAGAAAGTGCAGAACCACTCACAATACAATAACAGAAAAAAACCCACAGAGGGAGAAATAGAAGAGAGAGAGAGAGAGAGAGAGAGAGAGAGAGAGAGAGAGAGAGAGAGAGAGAGAAAATAGGGATGGATGAGGGGGTCCATTGTATCTCCTTTCAGTCGACTTGTTAATTTTCGAAAGTCCCCATCTATTGAGGTTCAAAAATGTATCCCTTGGTCTCCTAAAAGCACGGAGTGTATAATATTATTCTCGGATACAGTAGTTACAGTAACAGTACAGTGTGAGTGTTCTAAAACAGTCCATCTTATCCATACGCTAAGTTGTACTAAAATCACCGAGAATGCACAATCGCAGAAGAAGGAGGTTGGGGGGGGTCTAATGATGCGACATGGGCGCTTCCTTTTAGAAGCAGACAAATGCAAATTCTGACATCTAATAAATAAAAAATAAACTGACTGGTTATGCACAGTATTACAACCAAATGAGCAAAATGAATTCATTTGGCTTGGTAACTTTGTAATCGTTAGAAAAGCGCAACAAAATTGAACTCAAATGATAACTTTGGAGGGGGGGGGGGACCACCCTAAAGATTTCACTTCTCGTACCTTGTTATTCAGAGGAGTGAGGTTGAGTGAAAGACGCTGATGTCTCATCTTACAGGCTCTACTTTTTTACTGCTTAAATTGAAATGGAAGCCCCCTCTGCTTTCTTTATTTTCACAACTTCTATGAATAAATCTATAGAACGTTATATAAAAAAACCCAAATAAACCTGGATTTGATGAACATTAATATTGACTAATTTAAGCAACACTAGCCAAAACGAAACGATAGAAACAGCAATAATAGCAAAAGCACAGCAAAACAATAACAATAAAAACACAAACTGACCTTGCACTTGATTCCCAACGTCTCAGGTGGAGGAAGAAAGAATATAATCAGAACCTTTCGTATCACTAAGAATTGTGTACTGGCTTACCTGTTACAAAAGACAAATATATACTGTTTTGAAAAGGGGAGAGTGTGTGGGTGGAAGGGGGGGGGGTCGAAAACAGCCTGTGGGTTAAAAATGTGTCACCGTGCCTACGTCATAAACAGCGCAGCGGTCAGCCAGCGTAAAACAGTTAAGTAGTTGTCGAGTAAGACAGCTCCGCCCTTCACCACTCATAAACGCAAGTCATCATGCTTAGATGCCAATCTGAAGTTTTACCTCAAACACCTCACTGTGAAAGTGTCTCACCCAACGTCACTGTTTTGAAACCAAGGCCACATAAGTGGAAAAAATGATAGATTGTGCAATTGAAACTGTCACTTTAAAGTTTCATATTTTCCCCTTATCTTTAAGTCCTTTCTACATAGTTGCTTTCATATCTGACTATGTCGATAGGCAATAGCCAACACTACTGTGATTTGTTCGATATTTAACTTTTTTAATTTAAAGCCTCTGTTAGAAATGGCTTATAGATTTACAACCTCGATGGACAACATTTGATGAAGGCTTTATCACTTTCATAAACAAAGCAATAAAGATTCATCTACACTGTCGTTAATCCGAAGAAAAGCACACTTCTCCATCTGTTGATTGGTTATAACTTCGACAGCTCTCTATCCACTACTACCATGTGAAAAACGGCTGTTATTATTAAATGAATCAAAATGTTCAAAAATAATGATACAATAGCCTATTGATTATCAACTTGTTCTTTAAATTAAATGCAGTAAGTAATGAATACTTCCTTCAGGTTTTGGTCACTTGAAAATATGAACTAACAGAAAAACAATAAAACTATGCCGAATTCACCAACACTTTGCTGTCCTTTTCGTTCAGTTCCAAAACTCTGCGATCAAGAAAATAGCCCCGAATCATTTTCCGTCACGGTTAAAAGAATGTCCTGGTTGACGCCGCCAGGGGGTAAGGCTTAAAGGGGGTGGGAGGAGCAGAGCTGTACAGGCTAGCTGAATAATGTCCTGTGTCCAAACTTTATAACTTGTCAGCTCATTTCAACGAACAGGTAGACTTATTAGGGTCGAGGGTTCACAGTGAGTTCGCGGGCAGGAGGAGAACGCAAAACTTATTATTTTTGTTAGACGCAAAGAAAAATACCCACCAAAAAAACTTCGAAGTAAATAAGATTATTTTTTTCTTAATTTAAAGAAAACTATAAAGTGACTTTTTAAAAAAAAGAAATAAGATAAATACATTAAATAGATAAAAATGATAACAAATTTTTTTTTTAAAACAAGCAAAATATTTTTTTAAAACAGAATGAAACATATTAAATAGAATATAGAACAAATAACAATTTATCTATCTCTGTCCATTATTTTGGGAGTTATCAGTCAATGATAAAACATTGACAAATGGTGCGAGCTGCAAGTTCAAATTTATGGATAAGAAACTTATGCCGCAAATAAATTGTTCTTAATTGCTTTTTTTAGAGGTTCTCCGACTGTTTGTGTGTTTTACGTTCGTGTACAATAAGTTAGCAAAAGAGAGAGAGAGAGAGAG
>NW_004797752.1:267874-271714 GCF_000002075.1 Aplysia californica
GTAGTAGTAGTAGTAGTAGTAGTAGTAGTAGTAGTAGTAGTAGTAGTAGTAGTGGAGAATGAATATCACTGAGGTCTTTTTGACCTTGCATGGCTCAATGCCGAGACAAAACAAACGGTTGTATCTATAAAAGGGCTCCGGTGCCGAAGCCACAGTGTGCCACGTGATAAGGCATCGCGCGCTTGATTGTTGACACCAAATAATTGTATTTTTGTGACTTCATGCCGAAGAGCAGACTTCAATGCAGCGATTCATCGTGTAGAATACTTATTGGGAATTCGCTTTAATTATTTATTGCGTGAAACTAAGCATCACATCAAACAACAGAATTTTTGCATCCTGTTGTGGATGGAAGGTAAAAGAGACACGAGTTATTATCTTGGTCATGAATTGTTCTTCATGAAGGATACACCGTTTAGCCAAAAAGTCATTGACGATTTACTCAGCATTAAGACCGAAGGACACAAATCATGAACATGTATAAAGATGCATAGGTGAGTCCATTTTCCTGGTTTCAAACGTGGAACAAGATTAAAATACTTTTGAATCTATTTGTATTGTCATTTTGTTTTTATATGCGTGTTCCACTGTCTTTTTCGTCATAATGCACCCTTTATAAAAATCTGAGATTTTTTGTTTGTTTGTTTGTTGTTGTTGTTGTTTTTGTTTTGTTGTTTGTTTGTTGTTGTTTTTCTCAGTGTTTTTTTGCTTGGGGGAGGGGGAGGTAAGAGTTTTACCGCCTCGCAACTGCATAAAGTCATATGAGCGAGAGGGACACACCAGTTGGTAGGAAATTTGGAATTTTACCCAAGTGGCGGCCGAAGCCTACTCTTATCGATTTGGGGCAAATAAGGGATCTTTAATGTGCGAAACTTGCACTTGGGACCTCCAAGATTTTTCACCCTTATTCGAAAAGGTTAGGTAGAAGTATATATTTTACTAACCATACGATCAGGGTTGTGTCTGAAAGACAGCAGTAAAAAGGACCCAAAGGAGTAGCAGTAGAAACGCTGTGGAAAGAGTCAGGAGCCCAGAGGAGGGGGAAAGTGAGGTGAAGGGGTTGGGGCAGAAAGTGGGAACGAAAGCAGACGACTGAAGGCGGTCAGGGAGCAGGAAAGGGTGTGAAAGGAGAAAATGTTAGGTAATAAAATTTTCCGTGGCTATCAGGATTCGAACCCGGAACCTATTGAATGAGAGGCGGTTGACTTGTGGACCACGAAAGCCCACGAATATAATCTGAGTGATCTCAATGTTTGGTCACAGCAAGCCCCCCCCCCCCCTTACAATCGTCCTGATACTACTGGTTGGTCTTAATTCTGTCTATTTGTATTATTTTGGAATGTCTCAAGTGAGTCACTAAAAAAAAGACTAAAAAGTACAGTCTTAATCATCGATTGGGAAACGAAATAAAGAACACACATGTACTACGGAATATACGATTCAGTTGTTACCAACAACAAAATTTATTTGTCAACGTTTTTCCTTGACAAAAACAGCATGCAATGACCAATAAAATGACTATGTAAACAATGTACCTGCATGAGTTTAACAACTGACATAAATAAACAAGTCTCGTAGCAAAACTTGACACGGTAATTGAAAATAATTCTTTGTGGCATCTGTTGAAGAACATTGTGACGTTCAAATATCAATACATGGACATGTAGAAAAAAACATGCTAATAATAATATATTGTGATTTATAAATTTTAAAAAATAAAGACGTTTTCAATTAGATTCGCACATTATCAACCTCTCACTTGTCCCGAACACATCGTTCACTCTCATCACAGGGGAAACTGCTTTCAAACAACAGTCGTTCAATGGTAATGTTCTTTCTTGCAAATTCAAAACACGTTGATACAAACCATCACAGCAACAGCCGACCTCTCAAGACGAGAAGGATGAACAACACCAGAGTAACTGTAAAGTTGTGACCAGGTGGGCCAGATGTTGAGGACCAAAGACTCGGCCAACTTCAGCGTTTTGGGGTAGAGGGCAAATATGGACCTCTTTTTATCATGCCAGATTGACTGTATCACTCATATGAGCTTTTAATTGTTCAAAGTTCTTGGTTTTTACAAGCATATGTAAGTTGCTATGATTTTCTTTCAGAGACACACCAACTTAATGAGCTGTCGTAAAAGTTTCCCCTTTTTCCTGTCTCGACGGGGCCCTTCAGCAACTTGCAATGGCTGCTGTTGTTTAATGTACAATATATATTATAAGAGTACCCCGTTAAAGCTTCTGACATTTTTTTTATTCTACTCAGCAGATGGATATTGTGTGCAGTTTGGAGAAATTATGCTACATATAGGGTCCCTTTGATCTGCTGGAATATCATTTAAAGTTTCTGTAAATATATTTTATTTTCTGACCACCAAGTTCTCAGAAACACTTTCGGTGGACAATGGAAGGGCCACACTCGTCGTACTCTTCTTTGGAGATCCACATCTGCTGGAAGGTAGACAAAGACGCCAAGATAGATCCGCCGATCCATACAGAGTACTTCCGCTCTGGAGAGGCAATAACCTTTACCTTGTTCGACGGGGGAACTAAGTCCGTTAATTCTTTCTGCATCCTGTCCGCAAGCCCCGGATACATGGTTGATCCCCCTGACAGAACTGTATTGTGGAGCAAATCTTTGCGGATGTCGATATCACAAGACTGGACCGAGTTATACAACAGCTCGTGAACGCCTGCAGATTCGCGACCAGTGAAAGACGGCTGGAAGAGAACTTCAGGACAACGGAAACGCTCGTTGCCAACAGTAACAACTCCACCATCGGGAAGCTCGTATGATTTTTCCACACAAGACGATTTTGCAGCCGCACTCATTTCCTGCTCGAAATCCAGAGCCACGTAACAGAGTTTCTCTTTCATGTCTCTGACGATCTCCTTCTCGGACGAGGAGGTATAGCTGTAGCCTCTCTCGCTGAGAATTCGGCCCAAGTATTCTGTAAGATCTCTCCCAGCCAGATCCACTCTCTTGATGGCGTGCGGGAGAGCGTAGCCCTCGTAAATGGGCACAAAATGCGTCACGCCGTCCCCTGAATCCATCACCATACCAGTGGTGCGACCAGAAGCGTACAGAGACAGCACAGCCTGGATTCCTACATAAAACGCGGGGACGTTGAAGGTCTCGAACATAATCTGGGTCATCTTCTCTCTGTTGGCTTTCGGGTTGAGTGGCGCTTCTGTGAGGAGCACGGGGCTTTCTTCAGGCGCCACCCGCAGCTCGTTGTAGAAAGTGTGGTGCCAGATCTGCTCCATATCGTCCCAGTTGGTGACAATCCCGTGTTCTACAGGGTAACGCATACTCAGGATTCCTCTCTTGGCCTGGGCTTCGTCTCCGATGTAACAGTCCTTGTGGCCCATCCCAGGCATGACCGCCTGGTACTTGGGACGTCCAGTGACGGCAGAGAACACACATCTTGGCGCGTCATCCCCGGCAAACCCAGCTTTACACATGCCCGAGCCGTTGTCAATGACGACGGGCTCTGGGTTGTCTGAGTAGATGTACTGTGTATTGGTCATGGCGAACTCTGCTGAGAGAAAAGAGGAGATTTGTGTAATGTTCTCTGAATGAATCATCGCATATGTTACATTTATTTGTTCTAGGCCTTTTCCTATCACTGCACTCGAAGACTCACTATTTTTTGGACAGCTAATACAAATAAATGTAACACTGCAACAGTATTTATATTTGAAAATGTATGCTCATCTATAATGAATGGGTTCCACTGTTGATTAAATGCTCTACATTTCTCTCTGTCTCTGTCTCTGTCTCTCTCTCGATCTCTCTCTCGATCTCTCTCTCTCTCTCTCTCTCTCTCTCTCT
>NW_004797752.1:272665-274050 GCF_000002075.1 Aplysia californica
TATATATCACTCGCTTTCTCTTTCTTTTTTCTTTTTTTTTAAATTTCTGAATGCACGTTATTCAAGAGTACGTTTAGTTTTGTAAAGGACCTTAGGTTCTATATATGGTACAATAATATTTATCAGCAGTAGTAGTACACTTCAGAGTCAATGCGATTATATTACCATTCTTTCTATATCATGAACTTATGTAAGTTTCTAAGACATGTTTGATATTTGCTTTCAAATTAGCATTCTTGAATAACAGTAAATCAATATCAATGTTTCAAACAGATTATCCTTCCCTGATCTATTTGCTAGATTATTAAATTATGGACGGCTACATACTGAGATGTTCTAACAATTTAAGTTTATGCAACGTTCCATGTGCTCTAACAAATCAGAATATTAGAAACAATGCGCAGAACATAAGTCTCTTATTACACTCTTTTGTTATACTCACAATTAGTAGACTGGAAAAGCTCAAATCTTGCAATGGTCGTATCAACGATGTGAGCAAAGCTTGTTGGAATCCGTATAGCAGACAGTGTCGACGAAGATGCAAAAGCAGGTAGTCGTTTCTCCAGGAGTCAACTGTTCAGATAGTGCAGGAAAAAAAGTCTTCTTGCTGAAGTTGTCGCTGTCGTAGTGCAGAGGTTGTTACCAGCACTCGTATTTAAACAATTTTCCCGCGGGTTCAAGCGAACACTGAATAACAGTCTTTTCCGAGAAAGGTGATTCCGATGCTAAAAATAAGCGTGCGAAATTATCTCCGCCCAATCATACAACCGAATAAATTATGTTACTAAATTAAGAAATCGGGTCCCTGCCACTGGCTGCCACCAATGATTATGGTCTCTGCGGCTGGAGAAAAGTGTGTTACTAAATATAGACACATTTGGGGCCCCCACTCAGACTCAGGGCCGTAAATCCACTGAAGCCCAGGGGACCCCCCGAACGACACAAATCGCTCTGCAAACCCTTTCATGCGAAAAAGGTCTTTTCAACGGCTAATTTGTAGTTAAAATATACTAGTTTCACCTTCAAATATGTAGTCAATTGGATTACATGAACACGTACATATAATACTCGATAAGGGCGGAGGCTCAGCCGGCTGGGTCGATACAACGTACTTCATAGACTTGAACCCACTGGTGATACCATTGTTTTGCTACCATAGAGAAATGACTGTGCGGCTATCTTGATCTTTGACTAATGAACCTGTTTGGTAGCCACAGAAATAATATATCATGAGTCATCCGTCTCTTGAAGTATATCAGATGTGGATTACTTGTGTCGTTGCAACTGAAAGTTAGTCATAACATGTCGTTTTTTTTTTCTTCCCTCACTCTGTTTTATTTATTTATTCATTTATTTATTCATTTATTTATCTATCTATTCATTTA
>NW_004797752.1:274433-275944 GCF_000002075.1 Aplysia californica
TGTGTGTGTGTGTGTGTGTGTGTGTGTATCTCTTTGTCTATCTCATAATACATCTGTTGGGAGTTTTTTCAGATGCCTTTTTAGTACCACAAAGAGGAGAGCAGCTTGCTTTGTTGGCTTCTGTGTCCATCCAGGTGGGCCATGGCCCTCAAAGCCCTCCACTTCATCATCGGTTTGATTATATTGCAGAGTGGACTTTAGCGCCATCCCATCCAACAACACTGCATATGCGTTCTTGAAATGTTATGTCTTCAACTCTTTTAAAAAAACAATTTCAAGAAATTTTCTACTCTAGCCAGACTGTGGGTACTTTTCATTACTATGCACAATGTCCGGGGGAGGGGTGGCAATAGGATGAGCTTCTGCAGTACGAAATATGTTTAGTGTGCTACATGATAGAGTGCCAACGCCAAATATTTGTCAGAAATGTTCCACCTGCGACCTTTAATACAGACCTTGGATAGCCTCACTTGTGACATGAAAAATTCCAGAGCTGCTGGAGACAAGAACTTGGACAGTGTATTGCGATTTGTTTCCAATGAACATTCATCATTGCTAGTATTCCCATGGTCCTAGTGGAGCTAGGTCTTGTTTGCTGCTATCTATCGAGTTTCTTTTTAGAGACGCCACGAGTACCGTTCTGCAAATCTTTGCTGCAATACAGCCGTTTGCTCTGTTGCAGACTTCTCAGAGTCAATGTGTGTGTCCTCTGGCACACGAACTTCAGTCATTATCCATAGAGGGGGGGGGGATCTTTTAGAAGTCATATTAGAGGGAGGATTTGGGACGTTGAATATAGTTACAACGGGTCATTTTAAGCCTCTTCCTGGCACGGAGAGCAGTGGAAGAGGTGGGTGTTGAGCAAGATATCTCAAAATGTTCCTCACACAGAACATTTCCTTTTTTTAGCGCTTCAGTTGGCTTTCCAATCAAATTATCTCACCTGCAATCATATAAATCACCCATCGCCTTGCCCTTGATAAGAAGGGGTGCTGGACATGATTGATAGGCATTGTGCACTGACAAAGGACTGATTTTGTTTTGGTAAACGTTTATTTATATGAGGAAAACCGGTGCCTTCCCCACAGTGTTCTTAATCTTACAAACAATTCATTACCAAAGTTCGTCTTGGGGAACTAGCATGGCTTACTGCTTTTGTCCTCCCTCTATCATTATAGAGTCATACATTAAACAAATACCAAAACAAGAACTTATACGCTCAAGAATAATAATAGATTAATTATAATGGAACACGGGCGTTCAGTCGGAGGTCCCGCCTCTAACACAACCAGCTCACAGCGTTGAATCGGACCTTAAACCCACACCATACCCTGTGCTCTACCTTTATATTATTGATCTAGATCTATACATGTATTTGCATTTATAGATCTATAAGTGCTAGTAATCTTTAGCGCTCTTTCCTCTTGTATTCACAACAGGAGGCCCACTCTTAAGGCATTCCCATGACGTCATTTGCGGAAGACACTTAAATTGTTAACTTATTTTTAGAA
>NW_004797752.1:277954-278700 GCF_000002075.1 Aplysia californica
GGTGCAACTTTTCCTCAAATATCTCTTTTAACGGGAGAATCATTGTCACCCATACTTTGCACAGCAGTTTGTATTTAAAAATTGAGGCTCGATCAAAGAAATGTTCTTCATAAATTTATATAAAATACTAGGCCTATAAATCTCCATCACGCGAAAAATGTGATTGTTCATGGCACTTCTCGCACACATTTTGCATACGCATATATAGGGGCTATGTCATAGCTCGCCAATGACACTTTTTAGTGGCAAAACTTCATACAAAAATGTTTTTTTATGATGAACACATTCTTTTTACTCTAAAGGTTTCCTAAACATACGTTCAATAAGCATGCATGCTATTGCGATTGGAAAAAAATGACAGACTTGCTTTTAAAAGCCATATTGCCGGAGCTATAACATTTTAACAATTTGCAGAAACAATCGACTGGGATTTTTTATTAGTACTTATTAAGGAATTTTCTAGAATACAGTGAGCAGGAGTTTGAAACAATATTCACCTGTTAAGACAAATTGATATAAGTTATAAGTCACTGTGCGAAAGTTGGAGCCTATGTTCGATAGGTAAAGAGATATTTCACAATAAGTTGCGCCGTGTATTTTTTTACAGCACTATAGGCGTAAGTTGGTATACTATGAATTTAATGTGTACTCTTAACTCATATTCCACGCAAGGCGTTACCTGATTAATGATCTCTTCTCGATCTAATAGCATAATTATACCTGCCGACCCCATCGTTCGCCCCCAC
>NW_004797752.1:278800-283148 GCF_000002075.1 Aplysia californica
TTCGAATATGGAGGGAACCAATCGGGTGGGGGTTTTTGTTTTATACTAATTAGGCTTTTTGGGGGAAACAGGGAAGGAGGAGATGGGACAATATTTCCTATTTACAAATAATTTGTTTTAAAGTTTATATAACTGTTCAAAGGTTAGAGCCCTTTTTTAATAGGAAAAAAGATTTCCCCATAAAGTTGCGCCGTGTATTTTTTGCCGCAAAGAAGGCGGGAGGGGGGAATCTAAGGACTTTAATGGGTCCTTTTAAATAAATTCCCCCAAGGGGGTTACCTGAAAAAGGTTCCTCTCCCGCTTTAAAAGCATAATTATCCCCCCGCCCCCATGGTGCGCCCCCCTGTTCCAAGAAAATTCTTGCCTTCACCCCCCCCCCTCTCTCTCTCTCTCTCTCTCTCTCTCTCTCTCTCTCTCTCTCTCTCTCTCTTTTCTCTCTCTCTCTCTCTCTCTCTCTCTCTCTCTCTCTCTCTCTCTCTCTCTCTCTTCCCCCCTCTCTGTCTCTCCCCCCCCCCCTCTCTCTCTCTCCCCTCCCCCTCCCTCTCTTTGATTTCTTTTATTGGCACATAACAAACAATGTGGGTGCAGACGTGAGCAAATTTCAAATTTTGGTTCACCCACGGCCACTAGATACCTCACAATCGTATTCAGACATTTTAAACATTCTCCTAGTAATAACTCCTTACGTCAGGAGCTTCATTAAACTGGCCATTTTCCTCCAGTATTTTTTGCAAAGTCCAGATGCATGCATATCTGCGTACGGTCCCGTAACACCACACCTTAGCACAGGTAGAACATACGGTCCCCTAGCGCCAAACACTATGGGGGCGTACGGTCCCCTAACATCAGCCCATTTGAAAACCATATCGCACACGTAAAAAAAAAAAGACGGCGAAAATCCATAAACCCGTGAAATAAAAGCCTCAATATTTTTCTGGCGACTAATGCCGTTTTTCCTCTGGGGTTTTCTTTTGCATTCATCAAGAAATTACATATACCAATGTATTTCAATGTACTGCTAGGCCTAAGTCACTTTTCTCAGAATACATTATAATACAAGTTGAATGAGAAAGTGTAGAAAAACTATCCAACTTTTTAACGAACTATGAACTTCCGCCAACGATGTCAACAAAACCACATGTTTAGTTTCTGAACGGTTCTGAACTCTGGTCTTCTGACAGAGTTGCTAATTTCTTCGTTGTATAATTAAATGCTCATATCTTATATATTTGGATCTAGTTTGAGCCATGCCTGCGAAGTCTTCAGAAGGTGCCAGTGGTGCATCTTTTAGACCCCAGCAGGCATATTTAGATGTCTTCTGGGCTCTATCTGATGGCACCGATGAGCAGAGGAATGCTGGTGTGTTGAAACTGTCCCAACTGGTTCAGGATTCAGAGGTATTATGTGGAACGTTTGCAAAGTTTATCTAATCTAGATCTAGATTCTAGATCTATATAGATCTCTAGATTTTTCTAGATCTAGATGTAGATCCATGTCAAATAAATGTGATTTTAGACTGCTTTCATAGTAGTAGGAAGTGGCTATCCTCACGCTTGAGGTGAGAATAAAAATACGATCGAACTCTCACCCCGGGTGAGACTTGCCAGCGTTCGCTATTCTCACCCGCTGTGAAACAAGACCTGTTTTTCCTAATTTTGGAATACTGTCTAACCAATGTGGATGATCAAATTGCCAAAAAGCAAAGAAAAAATATAAAAAAGCTAATTTGGTCGTCTACAAGAAAGATGCTATCATTATGGCTATTTCACTTTTTGAATTGAGCCGAACTACGCGGGTCGCCATTTTGTTTTGCCCGGAAGTTCTCGCAATATCTACTCCTCCTCTCTCTCTAGATCTGTCTGTCTCTTTCTGAATACTGTCTATCTGTGTGGACGATCAAATTAAACAAAGATTAAAAATGATGTTAAAACACAAAGTCAAAAGTAAATTTTAAGAAAGTGGCTATTTTCACCCGCCCGGAAGTTCTCGCAAGATCAACTCCTCCCCTCTTCTCTCTCTCTCTGTCTCTTTCTGAATACTGTCTATCGGTGTGGACGATCAAATTGACCAAAACAAAGTTAAAAAATGATGTTAAAACACAAAAGTAAATTAATTTGGTTGTCTACAAAGATGCTACGGCTATTTATTTAACTTTTCAAATCGAGCCGAACTACGTGGGTCGCCATTTTGTTTTGCCCCGAAATTCTCGCGCTACTCCTCTCTCTTTCTCTCTCTCTCTCTCCACTGCCCACAGACAAAATTGTACGCTTTTAGTAGGCTACAGTTGTAATGGAACGTTTGTTCACGGCACAGAATTCTACAATTTTTCTGTTATCACAGTGTAGAATTCTGTGGTTTAGGGTGAACGCGCACCGGGTGAGAATGGCCACAAGACTCGCCTGCACTATTCTCACTCCGGGTGAGAATAGAGGTGGCCAAATTTTAACCCTCATCCTGCGGGCGCCGGGTTTATGTAGCCCAATAAGCCTATTTCGACACCTCGCCTACGTTCTGGTCCCGAATCAGTGTAGCTCCTGGCTCAGCGCACACGCAGCGCGCATCTTCTTACGTGTCATTCGGGTCCCGAGTCGGATCCCCATTCACGCAGGTCAAGTGTGTGTGCGTCAGTCTGCTTAAGTTTGTGTGCGTTTGTGGCCTTCTTCTAGAAGCGCCTGCGTTGGTTCGTAATCGAGGCATACGTCTCTTTCTAAACCCATTTACACAAACGGATCGGACTCTTTCATAAAACCCGTTTAGGAGAGGTTGTTTCCCTTGTTATTAGACTTATTGACTTAGCCTTCAAACCTTGGGGTTGTTGCCAGATACAGTAGAACATGACTATATAGCGGGACCTTACCGGAATCCCCTTTTTTTCCTTATAAAAACTCAATTATTTATGCTTGGATGTAGCGGAGCAAGGAAAGTTCCAAACTCGGATACAGCGGGAGAGATCGAGCGAGCTCTATCTGGGGGTAGGGGGGGCTGTATGCCGGCTCCAAACAGGCAGTCAGCGGTGCAGCGTTGTGACTGGCTAGACTAGTCCAGTGATGAGTGAGGGGAAGGAGGTGGGGGGGGTAGGCGGTAGGCAAAGAGGGAGAGAAATGGTGCGGAAAGATGTGTTACGTGAACCACTCTAAAAAATTATGTAGATCTATACAGTAGAGTATAACTGTAGTGGCACCTGCTGCAGCGGGACCTTACCGGATTCCCGATGCAAACTCAATTACCTGTACTCTGGTTTAACAGAGCAAGGAAAGGCCCGAACTTGGATACAGCTGGAGAGATCAAGCAAGCTCTAGCTGTAGGGAAGGGGGATGGGGGGTTGTAGGCGGGATCCAAACAGGCAGTCAGCGGTGCGGCGTTGTGATTGGCCAGTCCAGTGATGAGTGAGGTGGGGCAGGCGGCAGAAAGAAATGGTGCGGAGAGACACGTTACGTGAGCAACTTCAAAATTTTAAATGATGAGCCATAGCCTAGACGCTCAGTACCATATAAGAACGTATAGGCCATAGCCTATATAAGAAGAGGAGAGCGTGTAGTGTGTGATTTCTTATTCATTGAAATGCGGTCGTCGATATAGCCTACATACTCAGGCATATTCGCGCATCCTCTTCGCCACTTCTACTGTAGGCACAAGCAACAAACCGAGAAAAAGATGGCTTCCAACAAAGACTCTAGGAATTGCTTCTCACTCGAATTAAAGGCCGAGATAATCAACGAAGTTGGCAATAATAGGAAGACTTATATATAAAGCGCAAATTTTATTCATATGGAAGGGTAGTAATGATGTAGATGTATATCTAGGAATTTTTCAGTCATTTCCCCTTTGCATTCCTATTACGGGAACTCACCTACAGCGGGATTTTTCTTCTGGAGCCAAAAGTCCCGCTATAGCCGCGTTCTACTGTATGTTTTTGTTAGTTGACCTCTTTCTTTGGGTTAAAAGGGAGTAGCCTAAAATGTAGTTATTCCCCTGATCTGACATGACAAACTGTGGGTTACAGGGTTTCTAGGCCAAGCAAGGCTAAAGGTCATGAATATTACATTGGGCCTAGCAGATGGTAAGCGTAATGATGAAATTAATCATGACGTGTTGGGGAACAACACTTAAATTGGCGGCACATGTGATGTCTGCGACTCACAGCTTTGAACTTTGACGGCTGTGAAATCCTGTTGCACGTTAGGTGTCTTAGCTGTTTGCACTTGACTATTATAGATATCTAGCTTAATGTTACGTTTTCATTGTTCAGTGGTCCATAGATTTTTGGAGATGGCTTTTAATGTGTGCGAGCACGCACATGCGTGTGTGTATGAGTGTGTGTGTGTGAGGGGTTTGGGGGGGGGGGGGA
>NW_004797752.1:283315-290817 GCF_000002075.1 Aplysia californica
GTGTGGGGGGTTTGGGGGGGGGGGGATAAGGAAGGGGTATGGGATGGTATATACCAATGCAGTTAACAAAACAAAAACAAAACAAGAAGCTAATCATAATCGATAAAATTACTACATCTATCACAGAAGTTTTCTTCTATCCGATGCTCAATTTAAAGCGGGGAGAGCCCGGTGGTATTGTGAAAGACGTCAGTCGTCAACACCTTCACGCGAAGGCTACCTTATATGTCTGAGGGAAGGGGAAAAAAGGGGTGGGGAAGGGGGTTGGGCCTTGACATGATTTGACGCCAGCATCCTGCCCACCGGTCGTTGTCGCCGGTATAGCGATGGTAAATTAATTTACTTGCCACATTTATTTTATCCAAATAGATACTTTCTCCTACCTTTAAAAACAGGTGGAAAAAAATAGCTGCCGCATACATGTAATATAACTAAGGGAACTGTAAACTAGGATATAAATTTTTAGCAGGGTATCTAAATAACCGCGCGCCGACCATTTCACAAGCGATTCATTCCCACTTTAGAATGGTGTGCGGAGGAAAACAGGGTTAAAATCCGGATTTTCCTAAAGGGGTACACCAACTTTTCCGGATTTTCGTAAAGCGACTCATTGCCCACCCCTAGTTTTTGCCCCAAGAGTAAATGGATATCGATACTGACTTAAAAATTATTCGACCGTAATAGATGCTTTATCTGAACGAGAGCAAGAGATGTGTTGCTATTTTTCACTACAAAATGAGCAGTAATATTTCATCTTGTTTTTAACAAGGTGGGGGTTTCAGTAGTGCGGGAGGAATTCCGTAGCGAACAACTACTATGAAAATTAAATACAGATAAGAGTAATAGAGTGTTTAGGGCAAGTGTTGAGGCTAGGGGCAGGGCTAGGTCTCTTCTTTATAATTGTGTTTGTTGGGGTGGTCGCTCGTAACGGAAGTCCTTTCCAGGAGGGCTTGTTCCCCTGCCCTAGCAAAAACATGAGGGGAGGGGGGGGGGGGTCAGGGGGGCTTGCTCTGCTGAATTTAACCATAATTTGATGTTTTGCAATTGGCTTTGATATATAGGCCTATCTGTCCATATCAGCTCACATGTTGAAAAGTAATCGCTTAGAACCAGAAGTAATCGTCGGTGGAGCCAAAGCCCACTGTCTATAGTTATTGTTGGGGCCAAAACCGGATTTATACAAACCCATACTGGACTGAATGATAGTCAAAATTTGATGCTGTGCTGTCTAACAGTACTAACACTGCACGCACTACTAGTGAACAATGCGCATGGCGAAAACATACTATGAGAACAAATTTTCAGATCCTGAGTATGTTCTCTTATTATTCTCTGTACTCGAAACATGTGCCTTTTCAATGAAACAAAATAGTGCCAGGGTAATGTTGGGGTGGGGAGAATCTACAACTTTGTCTTTCTCCCTTGGTGTAGCCTGTAATTTTACAACCTGCTGATTTTACTGTTACTATGTGTGCATGCCAGGATGTTGATTGGAATTGAAAGTGAAAAAATTGAAACAGATTGAGATATGTGCTGAAACCATTTTCTTGTCAAGTCTGATGACCAATTCTGATGTTGAAAGTGAAAGGTAAAACATATGGTTTAGGAAGGAATTGTTGGCTCCGGAGAAGAAAAGTTTGGGAATTCTTTAGGGGGAAAGTCCCTATGAAAGCTACAGATCAGACAGTGGCTGGTTGGAATTAAGTATTAAACCTCCGATACCCCACCCTTTACAGTTCTGTAGCTTTATATTCAGTAAGGGGAGAGTAGTATCTTGTTATTGGTCAATATTATTGTTTGTGGAAAAATGTAACGTCTTTTCCTTGTTCTCTAAAACATTATTATTTATCCAGGAAAATGAAAAGGCCATGGTTCTCAAGTACTGCAGAGAGCGACTCATCAGAGGCCTCAGTTCAGGCAGAAAGTTCGCTCGTGTTGGTTTCTCCGTCGCCCTCACACAGGTAAGTGCAGAGCTATTAGTTTGATAACATTGTGTTTGGCTTTTTTGCTCTTGTTGATGCTGGTGGATTATATGCTCCTGTAGAAGGCATTTGTTTTGTAAAGGTAGATTTTGAAGAACAATTTGTTTTGTTCAAGAGTTTTATCTGGTTTTTCAGTGTCTTTTCCTTGTTAAATTTGCAAGGGTATGAATGTTGTAAGTTTATGAAGAGAGGTTAAACTTTATATTCTCCCTTTTTTTTTTTTTTTTGGTTTTTGGTGGGTTTTTTCAAACTCCCTGTCCTCTTATAAAGATACTACACTATGATATTTCTTTGTAGAAAAAAGGCCTTTTCAGCACATTTCCTCATTTATCGTAACATATTCTTCTATTTTACTTATCAGTTAGCTCTCTTTGATTATTAGTTCTTCCATAAATTCTGAGTTTTATATCATTGTTTATTTCTCCTTCATCCAGCTTCTGAGGACAAACAAAAGTCTGTCGACTGCAGAGATTTTAAAAACAATCAAAGAGAAATTGAAGATTGCTGGCCAAGATAAGCGATCTAAAGCTGTAAGTAATTAATGGATGCTCTATAATATAATGTAGATATGTAAGGCAGCGTGGTGAAATAAGACGCTCGTCAAAATAATACATTTGAAGAAACTGGCATTTTCCCGCTAGTTTGACAATTTTTAGAGAAATTTTGGTTTTTTGGCTCTACACCTTTCATGTCCACAAACCCATTTCTGTGTGGATTTTACTGAAAAACGTTGATTAAAGGCACACAAAATCTAAATTGTCAGTTTCCATGGACTCTCAGGCTAAGTAAATAATCAAACTTTGGCAACCATTTTCTCGCTTATTTTACCTCTGAAATCAGACAACCCCCCATCTCTTTCAATCGCAAATCTCGACTTGTATTCAAGATAAATGGGTCTTTCTTTCATCGAAAGCAAGGCAAATTCATAACTTTCAAGACGATAGCAATAACTCCACAAGCCCAAAAATTGACGGACGCCTTATTCCACTGCATCTTGAAAAATGTCAGTTTGTTTTTAAAAGGAAGCTTGTGAAAGGAGCTTCAAGTTTGTTTTAAACCATTCAACTGGTTATTTTTTACATGCTAATGATAAAATGTTTGGAAATATTGACAAGTGCTTGTGTTGCCTGTAAAGAATTTTCTTGCTTTCAGTTTAATAGTTGCTGAATTAAGAATTTTAGTTCTTTTATTTTGCTTTCAGAGTAGATCTATATTGCTTTATTAAAAATGATTGTGTTTGTCTTTATTTAGCTATTGTGAAAAGGAATGATGTTATTGTTGAGAAATAGTGAATTTAAATTTATTGCACATCTTTTTGTTTTAAATTTATCTAAATAGGATGTTGTGCAACCCATTACAATCATATTACTTGTCCTTGGATCCAAATAGTCATGTTTTTTCATTTTGTGTTTAATGATGTCAAATACATTTCTAATGCCTTTTGTTTTTCTGTTTCTTACAGGAAGTTGGAGGAATTTACCTTGGCAGAGCTTTTGCCTTCTCTTCTCTCATCCAGTCTGGGAGACTTGCAGAGGTAACTTTTACTTTTTGATTTCTGTTCCTTCTCTATATATTGTTGAGGGTTTTTAAAAAAATTGGAAATTGGTTTAAAGAATTTTTTTTCAAAAGTTAAAACTAGCCTCTTGTGAGTGTTGAAATGTTTTTATTATTTGTTTCAAATAGTATACATGTTACTTTTTAAATTCTCTCTCATGTATGCATTTTCTTTCTTTCTTTTTTTCTCTCTACATTAGCAGAATATCTGTAGCCATGGTTGAAATCTTTATTCCCTAGTGGTTCTTACTGAGCTTGCCAAATACTCAGAGACTACTAGGTTCATAGAATTTCTTAGAACTGAAGTTTTCTAAATGATTTATCTGTCCTTAAATTTCCAAGACAAGGCATTAGGAACACAGGATGTGTGTGTGTAGTTTGTAACACTTGTAGGTAGTTGGAACACAAACACAGCACTTTTAATAGTACCATGGAAGGTAATCCTTTTGATTCCCCTGCTCATTTTGTCCTAACATGAGCTTTCTACATTTCTGTCTCAGCAAATCTTTCGATTTTTTGTGGAAATTAAATAAGTTTGCTCCTACAAATTTAATGTGGTCATATTCTTTTTATCACATTTTTGTTTTGTAGGTTGTTGTTTTTTAGTAAGGCTTTCCAGTTTCCTCATGTAATTTTTTAACAATTTCATGAAACATCAGAATTGTAAGCCTTAAAAAAAAAAGACTGCTCTATGTTTTGTTTTCTGGTGGTTATTTTCTACAGATGAGCAATGATGATCTTGGCACAGTCATGGAGGAGCTGCTGTCCATGGCACAGAAAAAGTCTTACTTAAAGCCTGTGTGTAATAAAACAATTGGGGACCTTGTACAGCAGGTGACTATGTGTATAATATTGTATACTGTGAAATACTTGGGCAATATGAATCAATGATAAAGCAATCGTGTTAAGATTTTTAAAAAAATTGTTTTATACCGTCACTGGCAAAATGGAAGTAGACTCCTTTTTCTCTACTAGACAGGACCATAATTTGATCTAGACGTCCGGGTATTATTAGAACCTGGCACAAATATAGAATTCTGAGATAAAATGTCTTCCCCATGTTGAAATAGAACTTGTGTCAATTGTGCACAGTGTAAAAGGGCTTTTTTAATGGTACTGTGGAAGGTGCTCCTTTTGATTCATTTTAAACATCTCTGTCCGAACTTTGGAGAAGAGAAGCTGCTCGGGGTTTGTTTTGTATCTGTAGAAATTTGGTAAGCTTAAAAGAACAACATGCTGATGTTGGGGGGAAAGGAGGGGGAATGTGATGGAGGGTGTTGTACGTATCTGAAAACTCTCTTTTTCTCTCCCCTCCTTTGTGTACCCCAATTTTCAGTCACGGGGATATTTTTTAAAAAATACTGTTGTTGAATATTTGCTGCTATTTAGTATGTATGGGCTTATAAAAACTCTTTAAAAAAAAATTAAGCACTGTTTCAACTGTTGATGAATACATGCTGCTATTTAGTATATATGTTGGTTTAAATTATTAAAAATGTAAGTACTGTTTCATTTACCATGCTTTGTGTGCTTGAACTTTGCATTGTTCTGAATGAGCTCATGTTTTTGATTCTAACAGATCTCTGTGGATACCTTTGGTGAATCTGTGTGGCCCAAAATACGGGAATCTGTGAAATTGGGTTGGGAGCAGTGCTCTTTAGACAAGCTGTCTTTATTGCTGGTCTGTCGGGAGAAATTTCCAGTGAGTCCCTTTTGACTTTGAATCAATTTTATGTTTACCTCAGTGTGATTTTATAATCTTGCCTGTCTTCTCATCTACAGAACTGTACTGAGTGACGGAATGTCGTGGAGTATACTGCTATCATACACTATATGCAGTTTTTACAATTGTACAGGAGAACCCAAAAACTGCATTGTGTTACCGAGAAAACAATTTCTTTGCAAACGTCCCAAGACAATATTTTTAAGAGTACAACTTTGATAATAACTTCCTAATTATCATTAACTCCTTTTCTCCGGCAAGCTGCTTCCAGCAGCTCACGGCCAGAACCACTGTGATTCGGGCTCATTCCTTTAGAACGACTGCAGCATCAAATTAGTTTTCAGCGATTGCCGAAGATAAGTCTCTTTTACAGGGAGTTCTTTCATTAGAGGAAGAACTATCAAAATAGGTTCGCTTGTTTTTAATTCATTGGCCAATTTAGTGATGCATATATTTATGTCAGTTTTACTGCTTTTTAGATTTCGTGCCAAAAGACGCCCCCGGCAGAGTGTGTTTACTCCCCTTCAGAGATAAAGAATTAAAGCAAACGTTGTTTTTTCGGTAACAACATTCAGTTATCTGGCTATTGTGTAAAAAAATTTTAACTGCATATAATCTACCTTTAAAAATGAGGGCAATAAACATGCAAAATACTGTTTCATCAATTTGTCAGTTTTCTGGACATTGTAGTCAGCCACTATAACAGTTGCACTATTAAGACTGTAGGTTCTTTACATTGAGGCTCTTGACATTTTGACTTATCTGTGGGTGACTAAGGACATCATTTTGAAATTATTGGCACCCTCTTATTGTAATTTTCAAATAAACATTTTTTAATTTTAATTTTTTAAATTTTTTTTTATTTTTAGAAAATTTCAAGTTATTTTTTATCTGTTTTTCAGGATGTGGTCAACAAGAAGTTTTTGAAAAAGCACTGGGGCTTTCCAGTTCTGGCAGAGGAAAATGATAGCAAGCTCTTACGTGTTATTTTGGTAAGATTTCAGGAATGTTTACTTCAGAAAAGGGATGGACAGCATTATGATTTTTTACCAAATCTTTCATATTTTCATTTCGAGTTGGAAAGCTTGGGATTTTGTCTGAGCATTGTGCTTAGCAAACGCATCATGCTGTCAAGTTCATTTTACTCTTATGGTAGTAGGAGTATGTCTCATTGGTGTCATTTATGTTTAATGCTGAAACTCAAGATGGCAGATTGTTTGTCTATAAAGCTCAGTAGTTGTAACATTGGGTTTTTGGGGGTTTGGGTTTTTTTTTTTTTTTTTTTTTTTTAAAATTCTATACACCCATGGAGATGTGAATTTGACTTCTTGTTTATTTGCTTTTTCAGGAAACAGTGGCACAGAAATCTGAAATATTGCTGCAAAAGATCCTTCCCGGTATGCTGCAGAATGACCGAAGTGTATTATCAGTTTGGCAAGGTTTAGGAGGTATGTTGGATTCTTTTTAATCTTATGTTTAAGATGAAAGAGGTTAGGAAATTGAAATCAAGGGGTGTGTAATTAAATTCAAAGAAAGTTGCATGGGAAAATTTCTAATTTTGGATTTCAAAAGGTTTGAAGGAATTAATTTTTGCTCTAGATCTTGTCATTTAAGTTGGAGGGGTTTGGTGTGAGGAGGGAGAATACTTACTAGCTTCCATGTTCTATGTCTGTTCTTCAGATCCACTCATGAACCAGCAGGCCGGGAAGAAGGCAGAGTCAGCGTCTCAACGCAAGCAGCTCGGTATGAAACTGGCTATTGCGCTCATGAGTTGTACAACAGATGCTGATCAGGTGAGCTGAAATTATGATTGGGTAATTTTGGGAATTGGGAGGTCTTTACCTCCCTTTCAAAGTGATTTGTTTATGTGTTTTGGGGGGGGGCATCATTGCACAGGTTGAAGTCTGGTTGCCACAGCATTTTAGGTTGTTTATTCTTAGCATTTACTCTAACTGTTGCTTGAGAACGTCAATTCGTCAAACACAAATGTGAAGTCAATGTTTGATCTGGGTTAGTTTTTTTGTTTAAACCCCAAGATTTCCAGAATTTTACTATTTTCTTGATAGATGCGTTCGTGATATTTTGGTCTTGAAGTTCTGTCACTTCCTCCCACCCAATTTCTCTTTGTTTGTCTGTCTGTCTGTCTGTCTGTCTGTCTGTCTGTCTCTCTCTCTCTCTCTCTATCTCTCTCTCTCTCTCTCTCTCTCTCTCTCTCTCTCTCTCTCTCTCCCCCCCCCCCCCCC
>NW_004797752.1:290917-382293 GCF_000002075.1 Aplysia californica
CCCCCAACTTTTTTATGCACTGCACATAAAAAAAAAATTTATACCTGGACTCTCTCCATTTCATTAGGTCCTGGAACTTATGCTGTGTCCCAGTTTAGCCTTTGCAATTTTCCATGGCATTACCCAGAAAAATGACCCACTGGCCATAGCAGCAAATTCTTTGGTGAGTTTTTCATTATTTTCCTTCCCTTGATACTTGTGACATAGCCTGCCCCTGTCCATTCCTTATCTGTGAGTGCATGGGAAAGTAAAAGTAAACGAAAATGCTTTATCTTTTGTTATCACATATTGGGTACAATGTTTTCTGCCTAAGGACCTGCCTTTTCTGTCTTGGGATGACCATCTCGAAGGCAGAGACCGCTGTGCTATTTTTTACCAGCTTGTTTTATAAGTCTTAATTTAGAGCAATTGCCGTCCCTACTATCAGTGTTACGCTCAAATTGGTCTCTGTGAACTTTATAATTCATAGTTTATTAATTACCTCAGTTTAAAATTTGTTGCAGTTTTAGTTTCTGAAGATTTGTTTTGTGAATTGTTTACTTATTTTGCCCCCTTCGAAAGGAGTTCCCGAAAAGCCATGGACGGGGTTTTTCTTTTATGTCTGTCTCAAGGAAAGTTTTTCGTATTGGTACCAAGTCCATCCTTTCTTCTTCCTTACTCTCACTGCTGCTCTAGGGTTTTTTTTTCTCAATCTATCAATTCCACCTGCCGTCTGGAGCCTGCCCTTGGGTAGGTTGTGCTGTGGGAGGAATCTGTATTAGTGTGTTTTAATTAGAGATGACTAGACTATTCTTTTGCTTTGGTTAAAAGGTTGAAGGTGCCACTGGTAGGTCCCACTTGTTTTCTTCCCATGTGTGGTTTCTGTTTGAGTTTTACCTTTCCACAACAGGGACAGGCAAGCGTGGCGTCGACTACTCTCCGTCTTATGTACCTGACATTACATGAAGAGAGTAAAAGTAGTTTTCAAAATTTCCACAACACTAAATGTCTTTGTGTCGATGTACTTCTCTTTTTTACTCAAAATGAATTAACCAAACTTGCTTTGGCCCTCTCAGTTTGAACAGTTTCAAGTGAAAGTGAAGGCTGAGAAGATCAATGTCCAGACACTGGTGGTCAAGTTGTGGAAACTGTCGGCTGATCAGTTGGAAAAACAACCTGGCCGTGTGGACATCATCAACTCTCACAATTTCACCCGCCTGGTGGATTTGGTATGAATGCTTTTTCATGTTGGAAAAAAAAAATGAGTGATGTTTGCTTTCTTTTAACCCATTGAGCCCTCACCTCCTGAGGCTACCATGCCCCTCCGCATGAGTTCCTGAGCAATTCACGCCTTCATTCATATCATCGTCAGAATCACATTCCATATCCCACTCAGAGAAGTGCTCGCCATTACCTACATCTAGTTCTGAAAGGTTTTCAAAATAATCAATAACGTCCTGCGTAGTAAACGATTGTTGCTCATTTATGTGGTTGGGTAGTACTCATGGGTATAAGCATTAAGCACTTGACAATCTATGGGGTTTTAAGATATATATTGTCTGTTTGCAATATGTTTTCAATATGAAGCAAGACATGCTGGGGGGGATTTAGTTAGTGATTTTAGTCATTTAGTTTCCCTTCAGGGGATTTCGACCTGTAAATGCTTTGACAGTAGTCGTAGAATTTCGTATAAGTGGGATGGGTTGGTTAGTATAATATTTTTCATAATTTCAAATGTTATATCCATTTCAAAATCGGACATGCAGTAAAGTGAAAGCAATAGAAATTAATTTTTCCCCCCCTTTTATTGTTTCTTTTTTGCAGATGGAGAAAGAAGAGGCTGCTAAATTTGCTGAGACTCTCACTGGCGTTGTGAAAGGAGCAAACAAGTCGATAAAGTTGTGAGTTGTGAAAGAAATGAAGTAGACAGCTATGTTTGCATTTGCTTTAGTTGTAATTGGATGATACCTATTGCTTTTTTAAATATATATATGCTAGTCACAGCGTCACTTTTCGCCCGATTCTGTTACTTTTAGTTCGCGTGACTCAGCAGCCCGCCGGAGCTTCCCGGCTCGGGGTCACGGGGTTAATGAGCCCTGAAGCGACTTTGCCGGTGTCGGTTAGGAAGTTCGCATTTTTGACTATGTTTAAAATGATATAACTTCTTCCCCATCCCACATAGCAAACCATCTCAATGTCTTGAGATTTATTCTGCGTTAGAATGGTTAATTTCTGTGCCTTAGTTTTTGTTCTAGACAAGTGTTTGTTGAGTACCTAATTTGTCCTAATATAGTTACAAACTTATGAATAAATGATTGTTAATTTTAAAAAGGCACGACAGATCTCTCCAAAATCTGTTTTAAACTGACTACGAGTATCATGTCTTTTACCGTGAGAAATCTTAAATACGCGCGAGTAGAAATAGTCAAGTTATAAGAGAAGAAAGATGCACATCTGCTTTTTTTAACTGAAGACGATCAGCGTTAGCTCTTATTTTACTATTAAACAAGAGAAAGTTACTCTACGTTTGTTCATGAATCATGCTGTGTCTGTGGCAGCCTGCATACAACTAAAAAGATATAATATAGAATCTAAGCGATTAAAAAACCCACAAAACCGTGTAAATACATGGGTAGAGATAAACTTCTTGTATGGAATAAATATAATGATAGCTAACACATTCATTCTTAGTTTTTGTGTAGGAAATATGCACGCACACAATTATGAATGTAAAGAAATCAGTCACATTGTCAGTTATTGCAAATGGTCATAGAAACGAAAAATAAAGCTGCATTTTTTAACTAAAGACGATCAGTGTTAGCTTTTATTTTACTATTAAACAAGAGAAAGTTACTCTGCGTTTGTTCATGAATCATGCTGTGTCCCTGGAAAGCTAGAGATTATTCTTATAACCCAATTACGAGAAGTCATCCCTATTATTCAGTCAACTTACAAAACCTAGACTTAACGTTTTAAGAAAAGTAAGGAATTTCTGGAGTGTAACAGATGCTGTTCGTGTATTAGATCTACATTGAAGATGTATTCTAGCACTAAAATCGATTTGTACTTTTCATAGAGAAACTTCACAGTGACTTTTATAAACTTTCGAGAAAATATGCGAATGTTCAAGATTATATTAGACACATAAAGTTGTATTTGGAGGAATTACTTCATAGCGAATTGTGTGCCCGTTGGATAAAGTTGCAAAATTACAGCTTTCTATTATATGCGCAGATACCATCTTTTCTGAGTATCTGCACCAATGCTATGTCGTTCATGTTCCAAAAGTTCGACTGATTTTGACGAGGCCTTTTTTTATATTGATTTTGTTTCATTCACGCTAGTCCCCAAAAAATTACAATTTAGCATTGCCGACTCCAGCGCGTCTAACGAAATAACCAGATAAGTTACAGCGTCAGTTCTTTTTTGAGTCTCAATAGCAGAAATGCATGCTTTGGGTGCTTTAAATGAGAATTACCATAAATACAAGGATACACCTTAAATTGTACGTTGAAAAGTACCAAAAATTAAGTCGGCCCAGACAGAGCGGCGACAGGGAGCTGACCCCCGTGACCCCGTCGTGATAAGGCGCCCGGCGGGGAACCCCCCGCGGCAACTAAAATTCCACTGCCGGTGCGCCGTGTAGTGGTCTTTCTGAGAAGACCAGGTACTTGATAGCTCTTAAACTTAGATCATAGATGTGAAAAATTTGTAAGACATCCAAAAGATATCCTTTGACCATACATGCGCTAACAGATTGCACAAGGTACTGTAGTTAAGCATTAAAGGCAAGAACCTTACCTCTAGACTGGTACGTGAGTTATGAGGAGAGCGTTGCACTCTATTGCACTTGTACTCGTAGTTGTAAAGCGCATAGAGCATGTTGTAGAGCATGGATATGCGCCATATAAATTTGGTTATTATTATTATTTTCTTTAAAAAAATTTATTTTCAGTAACAAAAGCGCCTGATGATATGTCACAACTTACCTTTTTTTTTTTTCTCTCATTCAAATTGAAAACAGATCCTCAAATGACAAAGACAAGGGGAAACAAATGGAGAGCTGTCTACGGTGTTTACACCACGCCCTCAGCTCACCGAGTATCACCTCTCCTGCCTTGCAGAAGTCGGCACTCACTCTCTATGTCCGTCTTGCCTTTTTCCATGTCAACAAGAAGAACTCAAGCATTCAACATGTATGTGGTTTAACCTGTTTAGATAACATGTCTCTTTATCTTTTATTTTTGTACATGCTTATTTTTTTCGTTTGGTGTAACGAGGTAGAACTGAGTGATATTTGAAATGGACTTTCTTGTTGTTGTTGTTGTTGTTATCGATCCAGCAACAGCTGGGCTCTCGCCCTTCTGTCCAATGCCATGTAGTGATAAGTGCAGGTCTGCTGCAGTTGCTGTAATGTTCCATAGAGTGTGTTGTCAATGTTAGGTCTCGGAGGGAGAAGGATGGACTTTCTTCAGTGCATTCTCTGAGCTTTTCCACAGCTGATGGCAGTTGACGAGAAGTAATCTGTCCGAAAAAAATGATCCCAAAATTCAGAAACATTGAATTTGAGCTTCAAAAGTAAAGTGTCTGTGAAATTTAGTTTTATCTGTGATTCAAGTTTTTATACCGTGTTGGAAAAGTTCTGTCACACCCACCTTATTAAAAGTACAATAATTCATTCATTATTCAACATAGCCAAGAGAAATTTTGGTACACATGATCTTTATTCATTTCCTCCAATATGACAGGAAAAGAATTGATAAATGTCTTTACTTATTTAAAGGAGATAATTTCATTCACATTGACCCTTGCAAAATCCAAATCAAAGTTTGTTCAATATCGCATGTGGCCTCTTCCAGCTTGAATTACTAATCTGATACAAAACGTCAGTTCATTGACTGAATTAATGTCCTCATGATTGTCTTAAAAATCCCCTGCCATTCCTTGTGAAGTGCAGCCTTCAGTTCCTGACAAGTTTATGCGGAGTGCGGCCTGTTTCTAATCCTCCAAGTCAAGATCATCTTACAAATGTTCTGCTAGGTTAAGGCTTGTTAATCTTGCAGGCCAGTTAAGAACAATGATTTAATGAATTTGGAAAGAGGTTGCACGGATTGTGGCCATTTGTGGTCGGGCGTTGTCTTGTTAGCACATTACATCATCTGTGCCATGTAGGGTAGTCACCGTGACTTTCGTCACAATACTGTCGAGGTTGCTTTGAAAAGTAGCCAAATGTGTAAAATAAAGAGCAGAGATTCCACCCCATACCATCAAATTTCAGCCACCGATTCGGGCCACTTTGGGGATGTTGGATTTGTGAAATCTCTATCCTCTTCTTTTAGGCATTTGTTCTTTTCCATCAATGCAAGAATTAAAAACCTTAACCATTGCTGTACAGAACACTTTACCAACGTCTTTATTTTCATTGCCAATGTTGTTGTGTCCAAATTTGGCGATTTCTTCGATGAAACAGGGTTAGAATGGATCCACGTAAAGGACGATAATTACATAATCCACAATTATATGAATGTCTAATAATGGTGTTTTAAGACAGTCCAAAGTACCTGGCAGTCTCTGCTCTTAGTTGCAGGGTCCCCACCAGGTCGGGAAATCTGGAAAAAGTCGAGAATTTTGTGATGGGTCGGGAAAGGATAGGGCCTGTGCAATATTAGTAGTGTAGCTATCTGGACAGTATAGTTGATGAACCATGAAGAGGAAACACAAATGTACCGCTATGGCGGCAGGCAGAAGTGTATCTGTGACACCGAGGCTCGATCGGGAAGAATCAATATCTACGTTCGCTTTCGTTACTACCCAGAAATTTGCCGATAATAGTCTGATAGATAACACAATATTTGTAACATGCAGGTTGTGCATTACAAATGCTGTGTTGCCATGAAAATAAATCAATATTTGTTCTGTGCTGTCACTTGTGAAAAAAAAAAAGAAAAGAAAGTTATACAAGTGTCTTGTCAGGCTCGCTATCATGACGGGTCAGTGGACCTGTGCGTTCACATCACATGATAAGGCATCGTGTGAGTACCGGCGGTCTGAGCACTGTGAAGTATAGGACTCCGGAATTTGGGGGGGGGGGTAATTGATTTTTTTTCCTAAAGATACACGAGGGGGGGGGGGGGGCTGGAAAATTGAGAGGCTGGGTTGGCAGTCACCCAGTATTATAATCATCTATTGTTTGAAGGCTATACTACAAAATGTACATTTGCATTCATTTAAAGACATTTTGACTTTTTGTCTTTGGTAGATGGGCTTTTTGGGGGATCATTCTTGACGCGCAGCAGCCTTATTTTTCCCTTGAATCAGGGTCTTGAAAAAAATTTCCAGGATTTGGTGGGGACCCAGTAGTTGGAACGCGTTTCGAACATGGGTATTGACAATAACCTATTTCTGACGTCAAGTTGTCGCTCTTGGCTTGTCTTGAACAGTTCTAGTTTGTGTTAAAATGTTTGTTTAAGCGTTTGATGGTCCTTCTGCACACATGTACGTGTCTTGCAACTGCAGAAAGCGCAGTTTGAGAATTTAACATACACACACAGTGCCTATATTTTCTGCATTTATCAGTTTTGAAATTTTGAAAACAGGTGAAAAAACAACCCAACCGTTAAAAAGTATGGAATTTTATAGTGTGTAAAGTGTGTTAACATATTGTGTACGTGATTCAAAGCAAATTTTGTGTGTAGGAAGCGTTGATTTCAACATAAACCGAGAGAAATCAATACCAACACTTTGCCCATGTACTACTTCCGGTTTATGATTTCTTTCATCTACTCCTACACAAAGAGTCTCATAATTCACACAAGTTGTACTTTTCATTTTTGCTTTAATTCTTACGCTGTACCAAAAGCTATCGTATTATAATGGGTGTGACAGAACTTTTGCAACTCTGTATATTTGATTAAGAAGTTTTCTTACTGCAACATTTTCATTAACAGACGAGCTCTAGAAGCTCACTGTTTATTTGTACACAAGCTCTTTTGGACCTGTAAAATTTACTAGTGGGATGATATAGCATGATGCAAACAAGCTTATTCAGTGTCTTTCACTTCATCTGTAGCCATACCTTTGCTTTGGTATGTGTTCACAAGATTTATTTTTTATTATAGTTGAGGGTTTTACGGCGCTTGCAACTACATTATGTCATTTGAGCGCCAAGGGGTGAGTGTCAACAGAGAAGTCTTTACAGGGAATCAGTCTTACTCTGCTCACCTCTCAAGTTTCTACAGCACAAGGTCTGCTTCGACTATCAAGGCACCCCGGAAATAGCAGGTCACAAGAGTGTGACAAACATAAAAAAGAAGTAGAGGAAAATGGCAATAGTAAGGATTAGGGGAAAAAAAGCAGCAGTTCCCTGTTGTAGATCAGGCACAATTATGAGCGTGTCATGATGAATCAGCCCATTTACAATTCTACTGTGCTTGAACGAGAAATGTCCCCCCCCTTTGGGAATGGCCTAAAGACACTACAGTCAGTGGCACTGCTCCGGGGGGATTCACAAGATTTATGGTAATCTGAAAACTTATAAATTAAAAACAGCAGCTTTTACTAGGACTTGTTCCCTGTTGATTATTTTGTTAAAGAATATCTAAAAGGAAAATGTCTTTAAAAAAAAAACCCATGTATATTGATTAAAGTGAACTTTATGCAAATAGTTCTTAACCTTGAACGTGACAGTGAGAATTTTTCAGCTGGAATACTTTCTTTTCAGTTTCAGTGTGATGCACCATGAATGCGTATGGGAAGACAAATTTGCATGTGGGGCAGTGTCCAAAGGATAAGAGCTGTTGAGAATGACAAGGGTGAGGGGTTGACACAAAAAGTACACAACAGCTTTTGTTTTTCTGCTATTGTATCTCATCAATTCAGTATCAGTATTGCTTTGCTCCTCAGTGTGAGACCACCATGAATCTGGAAGAGGGAAAGTCAGATCAGAAACTTTGCAAGACATTCTTCTACAAGGGCTTGGATCAGTTGTCCACAATGGGTGGCGGTAAGCGATTGTCAGTTGTTTGTTGATCGCAGATTGGCTAACATTTTTTACAAAGATTCATTGTTGCCTGTACAAGTAAGCCATCGAAAGGAAAACAAAATCGAACGTTTAATTTGTTGAAAGAGAACTTTATATTCTTGCATTCAGTGCTCTTTTTGACTGAAGTAATTGATTCCCTTACTCCCCCAATATTTTTCTCTGCAGGTCACATTTTCTTTGTTATTGGATATGGGTGATTAGGATCAGTTTTATAGGAGGCCTAGGTTTTATGACTTTCTCTAGGGGAATTTTTTTAATTCAGAAAACACATACACATTTATTGAGCACATATGTAACCATATGCAAAATGGTATAGATTTCTATGTCCTTTAAAAACTGACTCAGTTTTATGTTTTGGTTGTCTTTTCAGGATCACAGAAAAGAGCTGAACATCTGCAGGAGTACATTTCTTTGCTTCTTCATCTATCGCAGTATTTACAGGTAAGTCGTAATTTAAAGTGCTAACAAACCAGAACAAGCTATGTCATTTCAAGTAAAAGTCTGTGGAAAGGCTTTGTATACTGAGATGGCTGTTTAAGCTGGCACATCTACAGTTTGTTTTTGCTTTTCTTTTTATGGTTTTCTTTGAAATTAAGTATAATTTGATGTATTAAAATATTTTTGGAAATAATTACTTGTTTTGTTGCTGAATTTTTTTTTAAAACCTTTAATTTTTTTTCACAAGTCTGGCTTTGAGGCTCTATTGTTATCCAAGTCTGAATCTCTCTAACTGATTATTGTCCTTGAAATTTTTAGATTGATATTACTGCTTTCCTCATTTTCCTTTCTTGATATCACAGGCACTAATGAAGGCTGACAATGTTGCACCAATAAAGCCATGGCCAGAGCAGGTATGTGGTGTTTAGTATCAAAGTGAAATTGAAATTTTAAGGAAATAATGGAACAATGTTACAATAATATTGATTTCATTTTGTTCTATAGTGGAATGATTTTACTGTTTAGCCCTTTAAAGAAAATGTTGCATGACTTTTGCATATATATAGGACAAATGATTTAACCTCTTTGCTGCCGGGCCCGTAGAATTTACGGGCCTGAACCCTGTAGCGCTGTGCCTATGGCTCGTAGAATTTACGGGACTGTGACAGAGGTTGTTTTGATACCAGTTATAAGGGAAATTACTGCTAAAATCTTGTAATTATTATCAGAGATGCCAACCAGTACGATTTTACGTATTTTAGTACGATTTTTGGCCGAAAATACGCAAATACGACTTTTCATGAAAAAATACGCATCCTGGAATGCGAAAACTACGAGATGTGACACCGAGGCTCGATCGGGAAAATCAAGATCTACTTTTGCTTTCGTTACATCCGAGAAGTTTGCCAGCAGTTGTCTGATAACGCAACATTTGTGTCTTGCAGGTTGTGCAGTATAAACACAATGTCGCCGTGCAAATAAAATGTAATAAATACTCTGATTCGTCGCTGTGCTGTCACTTGTGGGGGGAAAAAAAGTAAAGAAAATACAAGCGTCGTCCGATTTTTAGATTGTCTGGCTCGCCATCGTGACCGGTTACTGACCCTGCGCGCATTCGTGTCACAAATAAATGCGGCATCGTGTGAGAAAACACCATGTTTGGTGGGAGTAACGGCGTTGCGAAGTATAGGACTACGGAATAGGGGAGGAGATTATTGATATTTTTTTGGGTTTAAGATACTATCGGGGGTTTAAGGCAACACCAGAGGAAAAAAACTTGGAAGCAAGTTTCAGAATTTTGATTAGAGCTTTGTGCAAAGCGCACGTTGGTGCAGGCCATGTGCGGAATCAGGACCCCTCATACTTTAGCAAGACTGTTATTGAAATAAAGTGTTCGCGTTTCATTGGATGGGTGATAGTAAATTATACCTACTTGGATGGGTGATAGTAAATTATACCTACAGGGTATGTTGTAGCTTTCTGTTCAAGACTGGCAGATTTTCAGTGTCACTGCATCTTGCCCTACCACAGTTGTTACAACTCTCACAGTGCAAGGGTCTACTTGAGCCATTCAAGTTATTGCTTTTCTTTGAGTTTGAACAATAATTTGAGTCTGTCAGTTCATAATATGAATCATGGCACCCAGACAGGTTCTTGACAGTCGAAATTCTTGTTCTATGCCCTTCCGAACTCTCAAAGCAGGATTTATTTTTTATATAATAATGAGAGGAAAATATTATATAATAGACTGAAATACTTAAGTCAAGCAAGACCCCAGTACGACATTGAACACTGACATGTTGTTGACTGGATACATGTATATTGTACGCGTGTGTGCTCCCTTTTTCAAGCTGGTGAGCTAGTAATTTTTTTTCGGGAAATATTGCTGGACACCCTGAACATTTTACTATTACTGGTCGGTCGGTCGGTCGTGGGGAATACACATTTTCACCTGAAAATACACATTTTCATATTTCCCAATACTCATTTTGGTTGGTTGGTTGGCATCTCTGTATTATTAAGGTACCTTCCCTTTATGTTTACCTCCATTTTCCCCCCATTTGAAAGCGTCAGATTCAGATTTTTAGCTCAAAGAGAAGATTAGATCTAGATAATAATATACACATTTACCACACAAAAATGATTTACTGGCTGTAAACACAGATGGGTTTACATGTATACATATGGATTGTACGAGCTTTGTATAAGGTAGGAAAAGCTTCTTGTCACTTCCTCTTTACTTGCAAACACTCACACGACATGTCCCCCCCCCCCACCCCCTCCCGGGGCAGTGCCACCAATTGTAGTGTCTTTAGGCCATTCCCAAAGGGGGGACATTTCTCATTCAAGCATAGTAGAATTGTAAATGGGCTGACTCATGTCATGCTCATAACTGTGCCTGATCTACAACAGGGAACTGCTGCTTTTTCTTTCCTGATCCTTACTATTGTCATTTTCCTCTACTTTTGTATGCTTGTCACTCTCTTGTGACCTGCTATTTTGGGGTGCCTTGATAGTCGAAGCAGACCTTGTGCTGTTGAAGCTAGAGAGGTGAGCAGTCTAAGTCTGATTCCCTGTAAAGACTTCTCTGTTGACACTCACCCCTTGACGCTCATATGACCTTATGCAGTGGCGAGCGCCGTAAAACCGTCTACTATAAAAAAATAACTCAACATGTATTTCCTTTTTTTTTTGTATCAGTTTATCATTACTAGAATATGTGTTGTTTATTTTATTTGGTGATGTTATTTTTGGCATCATGTTACTAACTCCCAACCTTTCTCCATCTATCTCTCTACGAAATCCCCTCACAATCATCAATATTATAAATGTGGTTCGATGTAGAATGTACATGCAGAAATTCATGAGGAAATATTCATAAATAAAAAAGTTATGGGAGGTAGAGTGGGGTCACCCTTGAGCTGCCTTGGTTCCTGGGATTTTCTCTGGCACAGGGGCCTATTTACCTACAGTATTGAAGGCCAGAAGGGGTTAATATCCACAGCAAAATTTAAATAGAATGCGTGTTACTTCACTAAATAGTGGCTACTTTTAACTAACGGGTACCCTTGACTTGTATTTTAGTTGGGGGAGGGGGGGGGGTGTTGCTTGGATTGTTATTAATGATTTAGAATTGTTCTGTGTTGGGCAGTTCTTTTTTAATATTTTGTTTCAATGTGTGGTTTCATTTTCAAACATTAAAAAAAATGTAATGTTACTTATTAGAAGTTCTTGTTTTTATTTTAGCATTTGCAATATATAGTTGAAGTTGTGTTAATATATTGTTGTTTATTTTATTCTGTGACAGCTGACAGAAGAGTGGGACAAGGTGTACAACTTGGTCACCAAGATACAGAAGGTTGGTAGTTTCTTTCATCCTTTGTGTCAACAGTTGTTGGGGGTTTTTTTAACGTCTGTGACCTTATTAACTCCGCTGCTGATTCATGGTTTTGGTTGCCTTTTTTATGAGCTTATTTGAAAAAAGGTTAATTGTTTCTGCTTTGCAGCTGCAAATCGTTTTGATAAAAGTTGACTTACTTAGACCCCCTATACTATTCATATAGCTGACATGTCAGGACAACCAAAATGTGGCCCAAGGAGAGTAATGGGAGAGCTTCAAGGTTGCTGTTATCCTTTTTTCTTGGTTTTCTTTATTTGTCCATGATAAACACAAAAACGTGGGTGGTCTGCTCCTTCTTTCCTATCAAACATCTATCATCCTTATCTCTCTTCCTTCTTTATTTGTGTTTGTTACTCTCTTGTAACGCTTCTAATCTTCGGCACTTATATGACCTTATTGTGTTGCAAGTGCCGTAAAACTCGTACTAAAACAAAACACAAAAACTGTGCAAGAACCAACAGGTAAGTGTCTCTGTGATAGTTGAGCTAGAGTAAGCAGTGACAAGGGAAAGGGTCAAAGTTAGTAAAAAAGGGACTTTGCTAAGATGTTACTAGAGCGCTAACAACCCAGATGCAAGTTTTGAAATTCGAATTCTGATGGAAAAATCTATGATGAAATGGTTCAAGCAGGTCTTGTCTGTTTTGAGTATTTGTTCAGTCTTATGTCTTTTAGTGCTGTAAATTATGTTGAAAGGAGCGCGAATCTTATTACTTCATCCGACTGTTGTGTGATAGGTGTAAAAACCCTTGTTTCAGAACTTTGATATATTCTTTGTGTCCTCAGAAGAGCAATGGTGAACCATCAGCCAGTGACTCAGCATTCCTGCTCCTCTTCCTCTTTTTGGGTTTCCACATGCTCAGTGACTTCCAAACAGCTTCCGATTTACTTCAGGTCAGTGTGTAAATGTGTATTAGAAGTACTTATTCCACCATTGGGCAAAATGTTTAAAGTACTCATAAAGACATACTACACTTATCAGTATTACTTCTGAGGAATTTTTGCTTTTACTCCGTAGGTGGTTGGCGGGTGCTCTGATGTGGTTTGCTTCTTCTTTCCTATCAAACATCTATCGTTCTTATCTCCCCTTCTTTTTTTTAATGTTTGTTACTCTCTTGTAACGCCTCTTTTCTTCTGGCGCTCATATGACGTTATGCAGTTGCGAGCGCCGTAAAACCTCTACTAAAACTAAAACTAAGCTTTTACTCCAGACTTAATTGCAATGAAAAGAGCCATTGAGGTGTAGGTGCTGTAAAAGTAACCTTTATTATTGTTAAATGTATTCGGACTTTCTCGTTTGTTGCTGTAGAATATCTTTCTTTCAGAAGTAATATTGTTCACAATGCATAGCTGCATTGTTCAGCAAGTGACAGGCACTTTAGATTGTTTGCTATTGGATAGAATTTAGCATGAACCGATGAATTTAGCCGTTGCCTGCTTATAAATAATGCTTCTATTTTCTCTTTTGGAAACATGTGGTCACGCCTAAATCTTGTTTTCAACACAGGAAGTCTATGTGTGCTATGAAAAATCAAGCAAAAAGAAACAAGCAAAGGGATCTGGAGATGAGACAGGTTTGTTATGAAAGAAATTCTTTATGTTAGAAGTTCCTCCTAGGTCATATTTGTTGAAAGGATCTTTGCAGTTTTAACTATAATAAATATGTGCCCCAGTTGCAGATGAAAGCAAAAGTTCCAGTTGATTTCTCCCAATAGAAAATAAGATCTGACCATGTAATAAAAAGTTGACAATTGCTTTTTGTCAGGACAAGTTCTGTTAAGTTGTATGACAATCTGTCATTATTTAGAAGTGAGTCCATAAATATGCCAGGAAATAGTTAAATTAAGATAAACCATATTTAAAGTTAACTATGGTATGTGGCTTTTTATGTCCAGCTAAAATGTGTTACAGACTGGTGATCATTTCATGAGATTTTTTTTTCCATTCCGTAAAAATAATTTTCTTTCTTTTATTATATGCATGGCTTTTAAAATATCCCTGACCTTGGAGTGTCCTCTCTGTCTTCACCAGCATTTGTGGTGTAGTGGTTAAGCTATTCTCTATCACATTCAGACGACATGAGCTTGATAGGCAATGTTCAAAGCAACCTGCCTCCTGAATTATCTAAATTGCACAGATACTTTACTTACTTTTGTCCGACTCTGTGTCTTTGCAGTGTTGAGGGGAGAAGCAAACGTCTTTCTCTTATTTGTTGTATCGCCTCTGGTACTGTTATGTTGTTCTTGACTGTTTTTCTGGCTCCTTCTATCCATCTTTTCCTGGGCCTATCCCTTTGTCTGTTTCCTTCTGATTTCCTGTTGTGTACTCTTGCAGCTATACTGTCTTGTGGTAGTCTTGACCGATGCCTTGACCATTTAATTTGTTGTTATTTGTGTATAATTGCATAGATAGGGGTGTAAAATCTGATCTTTCCTCCTTTTTTTTATGTGTCGTTACTCTTTTGTAACACCTCTAATCTTCGGCACTTATGTGACCTAATTATGTTGCAAGTGCTGTAAAACGCTTACTCAAATTATAACCTCTTAGAATTTCAACCTCTCTGTCTCCAGAGCTCCCGTGGCAGGAAGTGGTCACAGAAGTCCTCCTCAACCTGATGTCCTTACAGTCCCACCTGGGTCGCGTTGTGGCTTGTGTGGTCTTGCAGTCCATGTCCTCCCATCTCACGGTGGGAGCCGTGCAGCTCATTACAGAAGTTAGTGGTCGTTTATTTATTAGTTTATATAATGTGTAATATTGTGCTTGTCTGTGGCTTTGCCAAGTTATAATATGCTACTACACTACCCAAGACTTACTAAGTTCTATCTGCTCAGGACCTAGTTTTGAGAAATTTGACATGAAAAATTTTGAGTTTCACCTAATGTCAAGCCTTTTCCAATGCAATACTTTGACGACTTGGAATAATGTAACGATTTTGGTAGAGCAGACAGAACAAAATTAGTTTCTGACCTCGTGGTTTTAGCCAAAAATGTCAGATAGAACTTTGCAATTCTAAGGTGGCGACTAGTAATTCGAGAGGAAGGAAAAGACAGATAACGTGATGTGTTGATACAATGCTGTTTGTGTATATTTTGTATCACCAAAGATGCCAGTTTCTTCCAAAAAAGTGCAATCAAAATTGTCCAAGACGCCCACCTATTGTCAAGGGGCGAAGTGGTTGTCTTAAACAGATGGACATCTTGGACAGTGTCTTTATTGTATAAAAATATGCGAAGAGGATAAGTGGTTGTTTATACAGGTGATTGTCAGTGACAAGTGGCCATTGGTGAAGGTTCGACCGTATATCAAATCTGAAAACGCCAGAGAGCTAAACAATTTCTTGTTTCTCATCCACGCCCTTTTTTGTGCTTTTTTGGAGTTTGTGTGTAATGCTTGAGCTTTTTGCTGATATGGGTTCAATTTGCAGGCAATAAAGTAAGGTTTTTTTTTCCGAATATTATCTTTTTTTTCTTCCAGGATACAGTGTCTCATGAAGGGTTGACCCTGACAAACAGGTTCAGAGCAGCTGGGTCTTTTTAAATTAAATTATATAAGTATTTGAATTGTTTCTGTGGGGGTGCACCTACACACCTACCTACATTCTTACTTATATTTACTGAAGCTAAAACGATTTTATAAAAAAAGAATTGATACCAGTTTGTATCTTGATTTCTTCTCCAGGTTCTTATTCCTAAGGCAGGGAGGGGCGATGATGCTGGGGGAGTGCTTGTGGAGGCTGAGGACGGGGAAGATGAGGATGACGATGATCTTCTTGATGAGGATGTGCCTGGTGAGGAAAGTGAAGACGATGATGGAGACAATGAAGATGATGAGTCTGAGGAGGAAGAGGAAGGAGAGGATGATGAAGAGGAGGAAATGCAGGTTGACGAACAATTCAGAGCATCTGTCAAGGAAGCACTCGGTGCTGCTGCTGTTAAGGAAGATGATGATGAGAAGGAGGATGACGATGACGTAAGACATGTTCTACTATTTGGGGAATTTAACATATTTCTTTTTAAAGCCAACACCAAAAAAATTTGGATTGTTTGTGGCCTTGTTGTCTCCTGTTTTAAGAATTAACAATTGTTTATCTTACTGAAGTTACAGAATCCACTAAAGAAGCGAGAAATTTTATTTCACTCAAACAGATGTCAGCATTGTATTTTTGCAGTGATTGATACAGAAACCCCCAGGGTGAAAAATAAAGCTCCAGCATTTTTTTAAAACATTCTCTTCTTTTATAGGATTTTGACTCTATGAAGTACTCCTTTAAATTTTCTGAACTCGTGTCCTTCTCAGAGAGTTTATGTTTCCTCTCTTTAACTCAAGGGGCATGCTGTTTGCTATCAAATATGTGATGTCAGTAGTCTAGTTGTTAGGCCACCGAACTCTTAATGGGGAGGTTGTGGGTTCAGGGGTTTTGAGCCTCAGCTAGGTCCAACTTTGCCTCCTTGGGAAAGGCACTTTACACATATTTTCCTCTTTTCACCCAGGTGTGGAAGGGTACCCACCCATAGGCAGGGAAAGATCTTATCAGTATGTTAGTGTTTAAGTGCCTGTAAAATTTCAGCTGGCACTGTAAGCTTCCAGGGAAGTTGAGATTGTTTTTGAATGCTATCAGGTCTGCTTGGGTAATGTAGACTTGCCACTCATCCCGATTTAAAAAATAACAATAAAATACACACACACACACACACACACACACACACACACACACATGGCGTATACCGCATGTGTGTTGTGCAGACTCGTCACACCATAGCTCTGGGGAGGGCAGTTGACTCTTGAAGCGCAGCGAATGTTTTTTTTTTCTCATGAAATTAAATGTCGCAATAAGCTCCCCTTCCCCTAGGCTCTTCGAAATTCGAAGCGCTATGAACAGTGACGTCATGTCATCACACTGCACTGTCTGTGACAACACACACGCGCTCAGTGACTGTTTCAATCACGTGTTCGCATCACATGACATGACTTCAGCGTGTGAGTTTTGCGTGTGTCAAGGACTGTTCATTGACGGGATCAAGTTAAGTTAATGCACACTGATTGAAGTGTCTTTCGGGACTTATTGTTTGGGGGGGGGGGGGGTATAAACACTTGGACTAGGAGTGCTTGACATGATGCTTCAGCGTTTTTAAAAATAATGATAAAATACACACACACACACACACGCAAGGCGTACACATGGATATATTTATGGACACCCCTGGAAAATTTTTAAGTCAGCTTGGCAGTCATCTTGGTGCTTGATGTGACGCTTCAGGATTTTTAAAAAATAATGATAAAACACACACACACACACACACACACACATGGTGTATACCGGTACATAGATGTATTTATAGACACCCCTGGAAAGTTTTAAAGTCAGCTTGGCAGTCACCTTGGTGATTTGCGTTGATCCCGATTTTTTTCCCCTGAGATCCTGATTTTGAGATTTCATAGAGTGGCAGGTCTGAGTAATGATATAGATTGTAAAGCACATAGAGCTTGATATTGAGTGAGAATTTGTGCTGTACAATTGCTAGTTATTATTTTATTATTATTATTATTATTATTATTATTATTACTATTATATATTAGATATGTCAACGGTCTTCTAGTTCAGTCACAGGATACATTCTCAAATCTATGAGTTATGTTTCATGCCAGAAGTCACCAAATCAAAATTGAGAGCTGTGGGATATTTTTTTTATTTGGAAGACAATTTTACATGCAACATTTTTTTTAAAAACTTTTTGTTTGTTTTAGTAGAGGTTTTACAGCGCTCGCAACTGCATAAGGTCATATGAGCGCTTTTTAACTTTGGCTATCGTTTGTAATTTCTGAGAGTTATCTCCTCCTGTGTGGGAATGTTTAAAAATAAAAGAAAGGGATTTGTCCGCGTAAGTTTAGTAATTGATCTTTCATGAAATGGATTTGTCTTTTTAGAAAAGGAATGCCTACTCTTATCAATTTTGGACTACCAAGGGATCTTTAACATGCGCAACTTGCACACAGGACCTCCGAGATTTTTTGCCCTTGTGCGAGAAGGCTAGGTGTTGATTTTTCCTACCAGAAGATCAGTGGTGTGGCTTAAAGACAGCAGTAAGAAGGAGCCAAGGAGTAGCAGTTAATAAAGGCTGCAGAAAGAGTCAGGAGCACAGAGGAGGGGGGGCAAAGGAGGTGAGGTGGTGGGGGCATAAAGTGAAGACGAAAACAGACGACAGAACATTGTTAGAGAGCAGGAAAGGATGTGAAAGGAAAACATTTTAGAGAAGAAAATTTTGCGCCTGCTATCCAGATTCGAACCCGGGACCTATTGAATGTGCCAACGTCCAATGGAAAAAGAAAATGACATTTATTTTTTTTTCTCCCTCCAGGAGTTGTCTGATATGAGTGACTCGGAGATGTTCGAGTTGGATGACATGCTGGCTGAAGTGTTTCGGCAAAAGAAGAAAGCTAGTGCTGGGAAGAAAAGTCGAGAGGAGAAAAAGAAGGAAACGGCTAACTTCAGGATCAGGTTTGAAATGATTTTTAAAATTTTGTTTTCATAAAATGATAAATCGTAAATGTCTTACAAAGATATTGGATCCTGAATAAAACATGGCAAAGGGTGATTCCATCACTGTATTAGCTACTGCTTCTTTCTTTACAGATTGTAATAGACCCCTTCCAGCCTCTCTTTAGTTCTTGAAAAGTTTTTGACATACTGTAATGTAATACCATTTAACAAGAGTAGAGAAATCTTTGAAGATCACAGCTATTCCACTCAGGATCACTTACATGCTCGCCGACCTGACCTCCGAGATGAAGTCAAGCCCGTGTCATGCTACCTGCAGACGCTTGGCCTGGCGGTCAGTGGCTCACCCGCGATGTTATGTTTTGTACACATATTAAATCAACATTAGTTCTTATTACAGCCGGGAAAGTCAAATAAACAACACTCAAATGATCACATGGAGACGAAGGTGTATGTTGTGACAGTATAATTTTTATCACGGAGAAGTAAAAGAAAGTAGTTTTAAAATGATGGCTTCCATCATTGGTTGGTTATCACAAACAAATATGTTTCTTTTTTAATAATTAAAAGTAAACAGAGTGGCTGATTTGTATAGTCTTTTGCTATTCTACTGTGGTAGATTTTTGTATTCCGACTATTCATTTGGCACACTTTTTCTATTGTCTCGTTTATTTCCAGGGTGTTGGATCTGGTGGAGGTTTTGGTCAAAAGTGAGAGGTGTGGAGACTTTGTTACGGTAAGCTTCTTGAAAATGATGCACTTGTAGCCAAAATAGCCGTAACAAGTCGGTGTTTTATCTACTGCAAACCTGCTCTATGCTCGAGAAACTTAGAAAAAGAAAGATATTGACCCAAACCTAGACAAGGAGACCCAAAACTCTACAGAAGCCTGGTGGACCTGTGGCCAAGAGCAACTTTCATACTAGAGATTGGGGTGTCCATTTTAAGATGAAGGAGAAGAAGAAAAAGTGTCACTCTCCATTGTCTCTAGTCTTTTTTTTTTTAAATTGGTTTTTCAGTGTCAGCTAGCACATTTGCTCTTCACTAAAATCGGGTTATAGTACTCTGTAACCATTTTGTCCTACATTTTAAAGTGCTACCTTTGAATTCATGGCCTGATCTTTATAACAGAACAGGCCATGAATTCTGTGATAAAGACCTGGACAGAGTAGGCACAGGAATCCTGTTGTCTGTGTGTATCTTTCATTGTGGGGTTGGGGGTGGGATATGGTTGGTATTGTTTTCATAGATTAGGGATGTAGAATAGTTGGTAGACTTGTATAATTCACTCATATTTTCATTTGATACAGCTACTGGCAAATGATAAAACTGATTTGCTACTTATGTGATACACTAATTTTTATGTCGAGCTTGATTATGGATTATGAAGTTTTTCCTGACCAATGCTTTAATCGACATATATTTATTACCTGTATTACCTGTCCTGAGCAACAAAGTCATTGCACACTGGACAGGTACATAAGTGCTCAGTTCCCCCCCAGCACCAAAGCCCACAAGGTATCCATACTGATTGTTCCGGTGGCTGTCTGATTATATATATTTATTAATATTTATGATAAAGTTGCTTCCGAATTTTTTTATGAGTAATATCAGCTTCCTGTGTTACGAAACTGTCAGTATTTCTATGGGCTGAGAATCAAATTACTATGATAGCAGTACCAGTATGGAGGGAAAAAAACAGGACAGACAAACCCAGCCCCACCCCCTTTCATGTTCCCAGTACTTTACATTACACATGAACTTGGAATTGTACTTCTTTTGCAGAAATCCAGTTTCAGTTCCTTCCTGAGATTTTTGTTTGTTTGTTTTCGAGTTACTAGTGCATTTCTTAATCATGAATTCAACGTCTTTTTATCTTTAGTGATTCTATGATTTGTTTCAGTGTTCCTGAAGGTCTTGTGCTGTGATCTCCAATTGGTCACTTAGTGTTTGTTTCGTTTTCTGACAGGAACTGCTAAGGCCTCTACTGCTGCTTATCCTGAAGGCTGACGCCAAGGAAAACCAGGCTGTGGTAGACAAGTCAAAGTCACTCTTCCGTCTGCTCAAATCTAAGGCCAAGGTAAGGGCTAGATTATAAATGCTGAAGTCACAGGACATTAACTCACTTCAGACGGCTCACACAACAGTTGCGTGACCCCCGCCACGACGCTCGCGACGGGTCTCACAAGCCCTGCGTGACCAACTTTGGAATTTTTTTTTCGCTCTACAAATCACGCACGGATCGCGAGACCCGCCTCATACCCTTGTTTGGCCAAGCCCGAGCTACTTAGACTTCGTTGCGTATCTCTAGGGCCGGTAGTTTTTAAGTTAATGAAGGTGAAGGACAGTGACCCCAACTGGGGTTGAACAGACCGGAACTCGCGCTTTGTTTTTTTCTATACAGCTGATAGTAATCCGACAGTCGCGTCGTAGTAACGGTCGAAGTAGTCACATGAACAAGAATCACATAATTTCGCCGTTTTCTATACTTCTGTACGTTTTACTAGTTCTAGTGTCTCAGAATATGATGTGTCTAATAGTTAGGATCCTGGATATGTATCCGAAAACGGCCCGAGTCGTAGTTCTAGGGCTAGATCTAGCACTAGTATCGGTGTTGTTTTTCGCGCAACGAAATCACAACGTCGTGCCGTACATCTGTCTCACGTAATTCAGTGTATGGGTCTGAATCAATGCACAGACCAGCTTTTATATTTTCACCAAACACTCGCACATGTATACAAATCAAACCAGAACACTTTGAACTTTTATTTTTGTTGTTGTAGTGAATTTCATTCTACTTGTCACGTCTCTGGAAATTTTTCGGAAAATCAAATTCATGCCAATTTTTAAAAAATCATACAAATTAAAGTATTAGACTTAGACAACTTTAGTTTTTTGTATTAGATTAAGCTTGTATGTTACTTTACTGTGTCAAAAAATAATTACAATAGGGTAATTCTGAGAGTGGTGGTGATTTATTGAAATACCCCCCAAAACGCCAGTCTTCAACGCTTGTGACTGGTGGAAGGGCCCAGTGCAAGTGAGTTAAGGGGCTCTTTCCATGTCATGAAGGAAATCGTACACTTCATGTGTCATTGTAAGAAAGTTTCCTTTCTTCTCTTGTGCAAAGAGTGTTACACTGATTGCCTATCTAAGAGCTCTATTTTTTTTTATATTCATTTTGTATGGCGTCAGTCATCATTCTTTTTCAGCATGTTTTTTTTTTTAAGTGAAAGATATATAAGGTGAGAATGCCATTTTCAGTACAGCTTTTAGCAGAGGTAATCTCTGTCTCGCTAATACGGTGTGATGCATTTTCTTTTCATTTTTATTCAAGTATTTTAATTCTATATACTACTGGACATGATTATTGTCAATGATTGCGTTGATAGTGCAAGGGCTTTAAAATATTTTTCTGATGTATATGTCGAGTTTTTTGTCAGTTTATTACGAGAACTGGGGACTGAATGTGTGTACAGGCAGTCCAGGCCAAAAAATTCTGGCTCAAGGTAAAGATTTTTGTTCTTTAAAAAAATCCCTAAATCAAAATATTTTTTACATTTTGGTTTTGTAATTAGTTTATTGTATCTCTTTCAATGTGTGAAACTGGAATACAGATAACTTACTAAGACTGTAATAGGGTACAGTTTTGAAATACTGAAGAGTTGAGCACCAAAAAGATATATGTAATAATTTAGGTGAGCTGGTTATGTTTGTTTTAAGCCTGTCAAATCTGCTCTTCCAGGGACTGACAGACACTGTGCACACTGCAGATGAACAGAAAGATTTCTTTCAAGAATTACTGGACCTGGCTCAGACTGGTTAGTTGAGTTTTACCTTTGTGCTGCTCTATTTGTCTCCTTTATTGAATTACTTGAGCGTCAGACAAAATGTTTTGTTTTTGGGTTATTGTGGGTTTTTTAACTCACTTCAGACGGGTCACACAACAGTTGCGTGACCCCCGCCGCGACGCTCGCGACGGGTCTCACAAGCCCTGCGTGACCAATTTTGGAATTTTTTTTTCGCTCTACAAATCACACACGGATCGCGAGACCCGCCTCGTACCCTTGTTTGCCCAAGCCTGAGGTACTTAGACTTCGTTTCGTATCTCTGGGGCCGGTAGTTTTTAAGTTATTGAAGGTGAAGGACAGTGACCCCAACTGGGGTTGAACAGACCGGAACTCGCGCTTTGTTTTTTTCTATACAGCTGATAGTAATCCGACAGTCGTGTCGTAGTAACAGTCGAAGAAGTCGCATGAACAAGAATCACATAATTTGGCCGTTTTCTATACTTCTGTGCGTTTTACTAGTTCTAGTGTCTCAGAAAATGATATGTCTAATAGTTAGGATCCGGGATATGTACCCGAACACGGCCCGAGTCGTAGTTCTAGGGCTAGATCTAGCACTAGTACCGGTGTTGTTTTTCGCGCAACGAAATCACAACGTCGTGCCGTACATCTGTCTCATGTAATTCAGTGTATGGGTCTGAATCAATGCACAGACCAGCTTTTATATTTTCACCAAACACTCGCACATGTATACAAATCAAACCAGAACACTTTGAACTTTTATTTTTGTTGTTTCATTCTACTTGTCACGTCTCTGGAAATTTTTCGGAAAATCAAATTCATGCCAATTTTTTTAAAAATCATACAAATTAAAGTATTAGACTTAGACAACTTTAGTTTTTTGTATTAGATTAAGCTTGAATGTTACTTTACTGTGTCAAAAAATGATTACAATAGGGTAATTCTGAGAGTTGTGGTGATTTATTGAAATACCCCCAAAAACGCCAGTCTTCAACGCTTGTGACTGGTGAAAGGGCCCAGTCGCCAGTGAGTTAAATGATAGGAGTGGATGGGGGGGTAAAAAAAAATTTTTTAAAGGTTAAGTAAAAGTTATTTTTTTCATGAGATATTTTTAAACTTTATTTTGTTAAATAATTGTTTGATGGTTTTGTCATACGTCCTGTACATGCTGATCCTATAGGTTGAACTTTGGATGCGTTGATCTTTTTTCACTCCCCTGACGACATCAACTCATTCGTTGTCAACTATATGTTCTTCCATTGTGTTTTACAGTGACAGAAGCATCACATGTTCAAGATATTTCCCTGGCTTGTCACATTGTGGTGAGTTCTTTGTACTTTAGTATTCTTACTTATACTATAGGTAGTGTGCAATAAAAAAAATACTTGTACTAAGAAAAGAGCCTGAGAATGGAAAGTGGATAAAAAAACTATCATTGCAAATTTGAATTTTTTTTTTTTTTTGAAATCAATAAAGGTGCAAGAATAACCTTTTATTAATCTTGCTTTAGCATGCATTAAAAAAATTAATTTGTTAACATATTTTGGGCTTTTGGAATATATTATTAACAGTTTATAGTGTTTCACTAATGTTAACAAACATGAATTTTCAGGGATATGGATTTTACTTTGACAGAGCATGAAACACAAGTGTAATGTTATACAGATGTGCTCATCATATTTCAAAATTATTTTTTTTCTTATGTAGAGGATTACTCCACCCTTCAATGACAACTTTGACAAAAGATGTGCTGTATGATTTATGTCATGTGACTGAATTATATGAATGTGTTCAATATTTTTTTTTTTCAGATGAACTTGAATTGTGTTCAAGCCAAGGTATGTTGGTACATATTTCAAATGTAATGTTTTAAACAGTAGTTTCAGACACCTACATTTTTTAGTTTTAGGTCAAAAAGTAATCGTAAAGTTTGCTTTTCACTCTTGAAGATTACTACAATTATAGTTGTAATAGCCTTTGAACAGTGCAAATTCCTGCCCAGTAGCATGATGTGCTTCACAATCTATATATTTTTACCCCAGTAGACCTGATAGCATTCTGAATCAATCTATATCAACTTCCTGGAAAACATGCTAAATGATTGAAGTTCTAATTGAGTTGTTGTTTGTTTGTTTTTTCCTCTTTTTATTTGTTCAATTCTCATGCCTTTGTCTTTGTTGGAAGCCTGTTTACTTTTTTTTTATGGGAAACAGCAATTGTGTTGTGTAGACCTGACTTTGTTTGATCAAATTTGGTGACTCACTGTTGGTTTTTATGTCCCAGAATTCCGGTAAGAAGTGCATGAAGTTGCTGGAGGAAACCGTGAAGAATGTCATCACTAAAGGGTAAGTTTCTGCTGGTGGGTTCATGTGTTTTTTCTTTCTGGGTCTGAAAATGTTAGTTCTCTTGTGAATATTTAAATTTGTTGTAGTGAGTAATGTGAATTTTTGTTTAAAATGCTTCTTTCTGGCACTGTTCATGCTGGGCAATGGTGTGGATGACCCAAGTTGGAATCTTAAATCAGGCAGTCCTTAACTTGGGTTGTTTCGGGAGTTATCAAGGCTGTCCATCCCTGGACTGAGTCCTATCGGATGTATACATGTTCATCCCATAAGTCCCACCTTTTGGGTGACCTTACAATGATAAAGGAGTGGTAAACTCTTAGACTGTTACCATAGCTCAACCATGACCTGTCACCTTTAGTTATGTGTATTTGTGTAAGTTTCTCTCTACTGTTCGATAGTCCCACTCAAGTGTCTGGTCTTGGAAGGAGAAAAGGTTTCTTTTTATTTCAGGGCTTAGAAAAAGCTTTATGGCTTTATCCCTACAATTTCATAAGGGCATTCTCTCAACGATCAAAGGGATTTGTATTCTTTTTTAATGAAAATTAAGGAGAGAAGAATATTAGGCCATTACTTTTTCCTATTATGAATAGATTACCTCAACAGCGCTTAAATAATTCTGTCAGAATTTCTTTCATTTTGTGCCTGTATACTCTACCGCCTCACCTAATCCTGTCTTGAACAAGGTGTTTTATGCCATGGCAAAGAAAAGTTCATTGTGCACAGATGAAAAAGTGAGTTTTCCTGTAGATGCAATAAATGTATGAATTGGGTCATATGTTGGCATTATTTTGAGAAAAGGGGTAAATGGTGGAGCCCCTTATGCTTCTAGTTGTAATGTCATAGTTTTTTCTTTTGCAGCTCTGTAGACCTTGATTTTTATGTTGGTTTTTTTCTCCATCACAGAAAATCCAAACAGCACCTGTCTTTCTTTTCACACTTGATAGACAATGATGTGGTGAGTCAAGTAAATTTTTGTTTTAAAAGATTGTAAAATAATTGTATTTTTTAAAGAAAATTATAATGTGACTTAATAGACTATACTAAAAGGCGATATTTGAAAGATGTTATGCAAAAAGGTAAGATTTTAAAGCAGTCGCTTTTTAAAAAATTGATAGAGAATGACGAGGTAAGCCATGTGAATTTTTACTTTAAATGTAAACTGATAACATTTCTTTCTGATACAACTGAAGATAAATCATGTTTACAGAAAAGGTCAAAATTTGATAGATTTCGTTATATATGTATATATATGAGGCACTGGCTTTTTTGAAGGGTGCTAAAGATAGCGATAAGTGACATAATTTCACCCCCCGGGGCGGTGCTACTGACTGGAGTGTCTTTAGGCCATTCCCAAAGGGGGGGACATTAAGATGTTTTTATGCACAGTAGAATTGTAAATGGGCTGATTCATCAATGTCATGCTCATAACTGTGCCTGAACTGCAACAGGGAACTGCTGCTCTTTCTTTCTTAATCCTTACCATCATCAGTTTTCTTCTACTTCTTTTGTATGTTTGTCACAATCTTGTGACCCTCTATTTCCGGGGTGCCTTGATATTCGAATCAGACCTTGTGCTGTTGAAGCTTGAGAGGTGAGCAGAGTAAGCCTGATTCCCTGTAAAGACTTCTCTGTTGACATCTACCCCTCGAAGCTCTTATGACCCTGTGCAGTTGTGAAACTCTGCTAATACTAAACTAAAGCTAAAACTTAATTTCGTCCATGAGGGATAAAGGAGAAACCTCTCTAGTTTTTCTGTCAGATGTCATGATGATAGCATTGATTGGTGTGGATTATACAAGCATGACTGTTATAGAGATAATCAACTGTAGTTTATTGCGGTTATAATATGTTTATTGACAGGCTCGGTACCAGTTTATGTGCCCCATGATGGTCGCATCTTTGAAAGATTCATCCATCAAGCTTCATGGCAAGGTATGTAGCAAAACACAGGGCTGCCCATCGTTACGAACTTGGCAGAATTGTTACAATTTATTTTTATTTTGACGAAAATACAAATGTAATACCTGTGATTCCGCTTTTTATAAATACAGTAGTCTCTGCCTAAACGCACGGTGCTCGGGAGGGCTCCTTAGTCTGTGTTTATACGGAGCGTGCGTTTACATGAACTTTTACAAGGGGAGGAAGGGACACAGTCATCTCAATTCCTTATTACTCTAGTGACCTCCCTTGGAGGGTGGGGGTCATTTTGGCAGATAATGTGACGACACATGACTGTTTTGTAAAGGAATTCCTCGACACTGTATGTAAGGAATGCACCATAAAACGTCGGGAACAGAGCCTAAGACTAAGAGGAAACTGTTGGTGATAGTCATAGAGACAAGGGCCCAGCCACGGGGCTTTCCAAGTTACCACCCCCGACCGTAAATTCATGGACGACATTTGAATCATAGATCTCTACATTCAGAGAAACATTTCTCTTGTGATTCGTTGAAAAAGTACGTCTTAAGGTTCTTCGAGGGCAGCTGATTATGCTTATTTGGCTAGATCTAATCTTTAACTTTAATCCTATAGAGGCCTGTCAAGTGTTTTACGGCATTTACGCGTGTCGCGCATCACGCCTAGGTCTAACGTCTAACTAAACATTATATGCAGTCACCCAAACACCAGTCAGAAGCCTTCTCTCAAAGATACATTTCCAGTGACCAATCCAAAAACATTTCAGTCCCTCGATTCCCCCCCCCCAACTTTTCAGCGACCAGTCCTAGACCTACGTTTCTGTGGAAAGTTGGGTGTGAAAACGCTGTCCATCGTTCTCTTTGTTCGGCGTGAGGGGCACACTCACCAGATATCCGGTTTTCTAGGCTTGTGTTATGCAGGCTGTGCAGGTTGTAGTGAAAATTTCCCCTGTCAAGCTTTAACTTTACCTGTCGGCGTGTTTCACAGATTGGAGCGTGCGTTTAGAGAGTGACCGTGCGTTTGTACGTCTAAATCATATAGTGAAAAACCTGTCATATGACGAAAGCGTGCGCACGTTTGAGCGGAGCGTGCGTTTAGGCGGAGACTACTGTATGTATTTTCCTTTTGGCTACCCTAACATATCCCCACTTTCCTGGCTATGTTACTGTCACCTGTCACATACAGCTGACTCTAACACCCTCTCTGCACAGAGCCCATATAGTCACTCAGTGCCACTGTCCCTTAAGAAAAACATTAGTTGCTCCAAAGCCAAGCTAGAAAGGCAAACATTAGAGCCCATATAGTATACAGTCACTCAATGCCACTTTGCCTGTAGTGAAACATTAGTTGCACCATAGCCAAGATAGTATCGCAAACATTAGTTTGGCATTGGTTTCAACCTCATACCCCTGTACTAGTACTAGTAGGAACAAGTCTGTTTTATTTCTCCTTCAGTGAATAAAGGAACAAGAGATCATGAAATTTTAGTTACTTACTGACAACTTTTCCCAGAGGAACATACCTGTTTCATTAAAAAATATCATCCAATGTACAAAAGTTTTTAAAATGCACAGAAAATTGAGGTAGCCAACCCGTTACCTGTACTAATAATACTGAGGGTAATTTGCCATTTACCAAAAAAAAAAGAAAAAAAAAAAAAGAAGTTTCATACTGATATCTAGATTCTAGATATAATGTTTCACAAGATCGTCGGCCGTGGCAAGCTAGAAAATAATAAACGGGGCATATGCAATAAGGAGCGGGGGGTGGGCAAAAAAATGAAAATTAATAAAAGGGGGGGGGGATGCTTATAAATTCCATACCTTAGATATAGAGTATAACCCCTATCCTTGATACCCCTCTCACTGTGCACATGCATGCTTTTAATACTTTAAAAAATTCTACAGCTACGTGATAATAATATTTTTAAAAACAGAACTGTAATTTCAAAATAAATCCCAGTTCACTGTTCATTCTTGTTTTATTTGTAAAATGATGATTTACTTTAGGTCTAGGGTAAATCATGCTGAAACTGATTCACAGAACATTATATTCAAGAAAGTATGCCTGTAATCAGTTGGCAGCATATTCAATCATTGATAATAGGGAAATACAGTGCAGCCTGTCTATAACGACCTTGATTGTAATGACATCCTCTGTATAGCGGCATGGTGCCCAGGTCCCAACTTTTGTCCTTGTATAGGCCTCTATCATTAGTAGCTCTTGGTTGCCTCTTTATAACGACTACTTTCTATAGCGACTTTTTTTTCTTCTGGTCCTGATGACGTCGTTATAGAGAAGCTGCACTGTAGTATCAATATTTTAAGCTGAATGTCGAATTTTGGAAGTGACAAAATCAAACTTACCACTTTATTTTAAAAAGTTTTTTTTTTTTTTTTTTTTGCGTATGTCTTATGCAGGTGATTTGCTATTCTCTGCTGTCCAGTTTGATGAAGAAAACACAAAAGGTGAGCATAACATTATAATTAGTGTACCAGACATTTATTATAGGTTTTAGGTACATTATAGACAAAGAACCTGTCTCAACAATGCAGCCATCGAAAATAGGGTAAAGTTGTTTTCTTTGGTTTTCATTAGTGGATCTCAGTGAAAATTTACTTCTTCTGTTTGATTTTCTGGTAGGCTTACTCTTGTGTGTTGCCTTGGGTTTTTTTTTCCAACTAGATCTTTTTTTGGTGGCTTCAAACTTATCTTTCTGCCTCTGTGCCCCTTCACTCTTTGAAAAAGAGAAGACAAAAATGACGTGTTTATAGGTATAGCGCCATTGCGGTAGTGATTACAAAAGAACAAACATACACCTGGCACTTTTTGTTTTCGATGGGCGACTGGAGAGTGCCTTTTTTTTTTTCTTCTGGTCTTTTGCCATGTCTTTTCTCTCTGTATTGATCTATGCAGACCTGCCACTCATCCCAATTTAATTATCGGGATATCCCGATTTTTTGCCCCAAATCTCAAGCATCCCACTTTTCCTGATTTCGGTTGTGTCTCCTGGTTTTTTGTTTTCACATCTGTTGCGTCCGATTCCTAGAAAAAAAAATTCTGCAATCTCTTTTGTTTGGAAGCACCGCATGGACTTTTTGTCGGGAAGAACTTGGAACTGTATTTTCTAAAACATCAATGCCGGATCTAGTTGTTGACTCACGCACATTATTTCAACTAAAATCGGAAGTCGTATCGATTTTGAGTTCCGACTTGGATACTCTGCAAAAACTGTCAAAAATGTTATTAAAAAGTATAAAAACTTTGTTCTTTCAGCATGTCCCAGAGACAGATGAAGGCAGTACAAGTGCTTGGATGAATGAGGTGGCTGCAGTGGTGTCCGAGGTGAGTTTGTTTTGATAAAATGTGTGGATGGACTTTTTGGCCGGTTGCACTTTTTCTTGTGACTCTGAACAAATACTCGGGTTGAATTTGATCTCTATACATTTTCAGCAAAATGGTTTTGAAAGTGTTGGGTTTTTTTTAGTGTATGAGTTTTTACAGCCCCCCCCCCCCGAAGAATTCAGCTTCCATTGGGCGCCGCAAACTGGCCGTGTGCCCGCACAGTCACGGAAAACAAAATCCATATTTTTACCCTCCTAAAAACACTGTGTTATCATGCATACACACAGACACTTGAAATATCCGAAGAAAGAGGAGCTTTTCCTCTTTTTAGTGGTATTAGCGTTTTGTGCATCGATTTTTGGGGTGACCTCGGTGGAACAGACACGTTGAGTGTATGGTATTAAATACTGAAATCTGATTCTTTGATATTTCAAGATGAAAAAATGCTCTTTCCGGTGATATATTTCTTAAGACTGTCCTTAAAGAATTAACAAGAGATTTGCGTGTGAAAACTTTCGATGCTGTTTTTTTTTTGGGACCAGTGATCAGACTGGCTATGGAAATATATAGGCAGATTAAAGCCCATTCATTCCTCTTCAAGAATAACGCAGCCATTATACGAAAATAAATACCAGACACTCCCCATCAGCGCGCAGCAGAGAAGCCGGTGATCGCGAGTGGTGATTGTCAACCTCCACTTGTATTTCTTGCCATTTTGGTCAAAAAGCCATGTTTACGTCAATAAATTTCCATCTTTTGGTTATATGATAGCCCTGAAAAAAATTGGGTTTATTCTCTATGTGCGTGGGTGTGTGTTTACAAGTTTTTGTGAATGTCCATTCAAATTTAAGAATGTTATGACATCTCAAAGTGCAGACATTTTACAATTTTAAAATATAGCGTTTTTCTGCAACTTCAGATGCTCCAGTCTGTGGGAGACCCACTGGAAAAGAGAAAGAAATAATAAACTTCACAACATTAAACCCAAACTGGAACCGCAAAATCCTTCGGGCCACTCCAGAAGAGATGAAGTCATTTTTACTTGATTACGCATCGGACACATGGCCCTAACACACAAATACCTCCTTCAGGGAGATGAGAAGCCGTTCCGTGTCGGATGTGACACAGATTTTTACCTTTAGACACATTTTAACCGAATGTCTAGACTTCGGAAAGACCCGTAGGAAATGATTTAAATGCAAAAAATTGCAAGATATTTTTTCCGTCATTGTTCCCAACAGAATTTTAGATTTTGTGCAGGCCATTGGCCTTTGCCTTTATGGGAAATTATAAAAGAGAAATAAAATTGTTCAAAATTTTTGTTATTTAAAAGTTATTTTAAATTGAATATACACCGAATTTTAATATTTTAACATTTTAAAGTCTGATAGTTGACCAGCCGTGCAGTGAACTGTTGCAAATGCCACCTTGTGTTTCGCGCGCTCATATGACCTTATGCAGTTGCGAGCGCTGTAAAACCCCATACTAAACTAAAAACAACTTCAGATGTTCCTAACTTTGTTAAAAATGAAGCTATATATGTATAAATTTTGTATAAAAATGCTCAGAATAATAAATTCTATAAGGTGGTGCAGTTCACTATGAAATCAGAGGACTTTGAAATTTCAGTCTGTGGTACCTACTTCCGTAGTGCGTTTGAAGTCTGTGATGAGATATAATTTCTATTCAGGCACAAAGTTACAACCTTCCATTTTTAAAAAAAGATTGGTGGGAGCTGAGACTGATAATTAATAATAGTTAATACTAATACTAATATTTTCTATTTAACTTCTACTTCTATGCCTGACTTTATTTACTCTGATGACATCTTATTTGGTATCACTTTAGACCCGACAGATTTCTTGATTGAAAGGATATATTTACTTAACAAGACTAACGGAAACTATACATATATATATATATTAAATTGTTTCCTTTAAAAAGGGAGAAACATCAACACAGCATGTTTTTATACTGTCTCTGATAAATTTTACAAACATCAAGAATGACCTTTTTTTAAATTTTTCCTCTCTGCCTGTGCTGTGCTGCAGTCCATAAGGAGTCTGAGAGCTGATGACCTGAAGGTTATGTACACCAAGGAGCTGCTCAACGTGGCTGTAGCACTACAAAGCAGGCCCGACGTGCTCACACAGGTAATAATAATAATAAAAGCGTTTGTCTAGCGCTAATTCCCACTCAACAGCAAACGCTATGCACTTTACAATCTATATTATTGCCACAGCAGACCTGACAGCATTCTGAAACAATCTGAACTTTCTGAGAAGCATGCAGTACAAGCTGCCATTTATAAATTTATCTAGGCACGTAAACACTAACATACTGACAAGATCTTTCACTTTTTATCATAGTCTATGGCCGGGTGCCCATTCCCACCTTGGTGAAGTAAGGAAAGTTAATGTGAAATAAAATGCCTTTCTCAAAGGCATAACGTCGGGCATGAGGCTCGAACCTCTGAACCCTCAACCTCATGATTACAACAAGTTTGGTGACATTGAGCACACACAAAGTGGTAGTTGTGGGTACCGTCTACTTTCTTCCTTGTTCCAGATCTACTGCTCAGTGCAAGACTCCGTAGTACATCACTTTTCAAAATGGTCTATGGCAGAGTTTTACACCAAGCAGTCGAGATGCTGTGGTGTAGTTTGCCCCATGCTGCTCATCATGGCTTTCATGGGTGGTTGGCCTGTGCTCTGGTGTGGTTTGCTACTTCTTTCCTATACGAAAATCTGTCATCCTTTTATCTCTCCTCCTTTTTCTGTGGTTATTCTCTTATACTATACCACCTCTAATCTTTGGTACTTATATTTATGACCTAGTACTAATTGTGTTGCAAGTGCTGTAAAACGCTTACTTAAAAAACACAACATCATGACGTTCTCTCAGCTGTAAGTTTTGTCTCTCCACAGCCTCCCTTCGGTCTAGAGGAGTTGCAGCAGCTGACTGGCCTCAAGTCCAAACTGAACACTGACCTACGCAGACTGGCCACAAAGGTTATTGCTGGTATAGAAAGGTAACAGCCACAAGCTACTCATGCTAATGTGTGTGGGGTGGGGGGGGATTCTGTTCTGATATAAAAGTAAATATAGACATACATTTGGACTGGCTGAGTTCTCCACCATGAAGAAATGGATTTCTTATCTGTTTTGTCAATTTCATTAGTGTCATGGAGATCATATCAAAATACTGTGCAGATACCATTTATCAGTTTTGTTTGCATGAATCCAAGATCCCTCTGAATTTCAAAAAATTTCCCCATGCCTACTACAATTTCTTGTTCCAGCCCTACATTAAATCAAATTCACTCTCCTCTTAATAATAATAATAATAATAATAAATAGCATTTATATAGCACATATCCCAGCTCAACAGCAGGCTCTATGCACTTTACACTATATTATTACCCCAGCAGACCATAGAACACTCCGAAACATTCTCAGCTTCCCGGGAAGCATACAGTGCAAGCAGCTGATTAAGCGTTCAAACACTAACAAACTGACAAGATCTTTCGCTGTCTATAGCCGGGTGCCCATTCCCACCTGGGTGAAGTGAGAAAAATTCGTGTAAAGTGCCTTTCCCTAGGACACAACGTTGGGCCCCTGACGGGATTCGAACCCACGACCTTACGGTTGCGAGTCCGAGAGCCTAACCACTAGGCCACCGACGCCACCTTCCCTTCATCTTTCATGAACACTATTTGTTCAGTCAAATACTGCTGCTAATGGCCAAATGAAACGTAGATGAGATTTAAGTCAGAATCAGAATAATTTCCATGACAATTTTAAAAAATAGTTTCATTATGCTTTGTGTAAAGATATATTTCTATTGTGATGTGTTATTAATGTTTTTATTTGAAGAATAAAAATATAGATCTAGATCTGATAATAGAGCGGGACTGCCAAGCCAGTTTGAACTTTGTCAGATTTTAAAAATACAGTGGAATCTTGTTATAACGAGAGGGAGGGGACCGGTGCGAAATGTCCGTTATAGCAGGATTCTCGTTATTAGGGATCCAGTAATAAATTCAATGGAAATAGTAAAGTAGGCCTAATCTATGAGTTTGGTGTTCTGTTTATTCCTTTTTGTATTTCTCCTGATGATGATTTTGTTCAACATAATCTCTAGGTCCTACTTGATCAAAAATCGAATCAGGTTTCTTTCTCTAGCACTAGCAATGTTGACAAATCGGCTTTGGCGATCAGAAAGAAGGGGCTCTGGCTCTGGGCTAACTTGCCCGCTGTGTTGTTCCCCACTTCACCACACCCTGTGGTGCGTTGCGTCTGCTTGCGCACGTCACACATTCACTCCATCTATCACAGCATTGTGACCTCTCCATCCCGCACCAGAGAAGTGAGAGGCACGGTATGCCTAGATAATCTAGACTGGGCTGGCCTATCATGCGATGCGTTCTGCTTGTCTGCGCATGCCACACCCTCCCAACTCATTCACTCCGGCCTTCATTGTTGGTTCGCGTGGGCTTTCCCGTTCTTTGTTTCGCTGGATCGCCAACAACTTTCTCTACTGGCGAGGTTTTATATGTTCAATTGGTCTGTGTGCTGTGAACAGCAGCAGCATTATTCCGCTATAACTGACTCGCGTGACTGTCTGATTGCGCAATAGCAGTATTTTATTTACAAAGATAAAGAAGGAAAAAAACGGGGTTTTAGAATAGTGTCTTTATAGCAGACTTCTCGTTGTTTCAGGACTCTTTATAAGTGGACTCCACTGTAATTTGCTTCAAATGTTTTTGCCAACAGGAGCCAGGGCAAAGCCGATGGGTCAAATACCAAAGGGCAAGGAAAGAAGAAAAAGAAGGGTAAAGGAAAGGCTGGAGAAAATGGACAGGCTCAAGTGAATGGACAAAAACAGACACCAGAGAGCAATTCAGGAAAGAAAAAGAAGAGAAAGCAGCCAGAGACTGACGCCAATGAGCAAGGAGAAATGCCTACAAAAAAGAAAGCAAAAAAGAATTAAGTTATAGTAGGCTGTATTTTTTGGTTAATAAAAGTGATTGTGGGTGACGAATTACATCAGAAAGTGTTCTTGCCACTTTGTAATCACAGTAAGGGAATTTTTCTTGTGTTTTGAGCTTTATTTCCAGACTGGAATTTAAAAACCGTTACTGTCTCATATGATTTGGAATGGATTTGTGCAGTTCAGTGGCTTGGTTCAGTTACAGACTTACTTTACATACACATGGAATAGGCAATGGTGGCAAATGGAAAAAAACAACAACTAAAGAACAAACATCCTTCACCAGCCAGCCTGTCTACAAAATATTTCTATGTGAAGTGTTGTGAACATTTTAGGAAGTTGGAAAGGCTCTTGCATCTTTTTCCATCTCTCCACCACTGTCTGTTGTGCTTATTTTATCTGGCATCTGCATTTGTTGCTATTTTTTGTCGAAAAGTTGCCACAAAAATGGCAAAAGTTGCCATTAATTTTCAAGCTTTCAACTCTCTGTGACGACGTATATAGCAATATGTTGATAGAGGTAACTTAATCTAAAACACCTGAATTTCTTGTGCTGTTTTAAACATCCAGATATCATTTGCAACCACACTGAGTGTTTAGTTTTAGTAGAGGTTTTACGGCGCTCGCAACTGCATAAGGTCATATGAGCGCCAGAAGATTAGAGGTGTTACGAGAGAGTAACAAACATAGTAGAGAAGAAGGGGAGATAAGGACGATAGATGTTTCATTGGAAAAAAGAAGCAAACCACACCAGAGCACCCGCCAACCACCCACACACAGAGTGTAAAAACGAGAAAAATAAAGGTTTCACAAAAGAATGAAATAAAAATTAGAACAGCAAATAAACAACCACAAAAATTAACAAATAAGGGCATGTCTCTACCCATCCATACACAGGCCATTTTAACCCTAAAGCGTGTAATTCAAGAAAAAGTACAGGATCTAACATGTAGATCATGGAATCACACACAAGGGGCCTGCCAGTGTCAGTTTTCCTTTTTGGTGGAGACACGCTGTAACATAACTATAACACATTTTAAAAAAAACTGAAATGGAAAAACAACAAACCAGAACAATAACGAGGGGAAAAAAATCAACACACCAACAAAATAAAACACAACAAAGAGGGAAACATGAAAGAGAAACAGCAAATAAATACAGTCTGTGCCGGCTTTAAGCATGCCAGCCTTAAGCACGTTTTTGCTATATAAATTACACGCCTTTATGCACGGTAACTTCGGCTTCAAGCACGCTTCATTTACAAGACAGTCAATATTTTCATGATGACCCATCGAAGTTCGAACAGTCTACACCGCAGCAGTGGAGTATGTCAAGAGAAACACAAAGAACGCAAGTGATGGACACACACACTCACACGGGCGGAGAGGAAGGCAGAGAGATGCACACAGTCGTGCGCGCGGACATAGGATCTAGCCTAGGCCTAGCTGGGCAAAGCTACACACGACCAAAAAAGAATACAAAGAGAGTCGGGGAGACGAGAAAGGGAGGCTGGCTGCGATTTCACCTTCGACCCTCGCTATCCATTAATCCTGATTGTGTATCACGCGCGAGGTGGGATGAAGGCGGTGGTATGAGTGGCAGAGCGGGCAGGTGGTACGCACAGGCAGTGTGTTACAGTAGGCCTAGTGTGCTGTATCGTGACTGGCCGTCGAAATTAAGTTTTCATTTTCCACTCGACCACAAAACAAAAACAAACAATAAACAAGCGAACAAAAACTATCATGGCGGGTGTCTAAATAACAGTGCACACTTTTGCGGGACCGCTATAGGCCTACTTACAAACAGAGGGAAATAGCACGGGGAATTTTCTACATGAAAATCTCTGGATTATGTCTACTTCGCATTTAAGCACGCTTCGGCTTTAAGCACGCTTAAGCTTTCTCCCGATGACCATGCTTAAAGCTGGCATGGACTGTAGTAGCCTATGTAATGTAGCCTACTTTTGTTCTTCACATGAAAATTACAACTCAATGTAGTTTTAACAAGTGAGAAAGAGACGAAGTGAAGCAAAAGTGAAAATAAGCTTTCTTTCTATAAAAACAAAAACTGGGAATAATATTCGTTAAAAAAAAACAACTAAATCTCTTTACTTTTCCCAGTTTTTGTTTTTAAATTATTTTTTCTTCCCGGCGGTAGTTTTTTGTTGGAAAAATGCAAAAATCGTGGCCGCGATTCACAGACCAAAAAATGCCAAAAATCGCGGCCGCGACAAACGCAGATGCTAGTTTTATTAAGGAGCAAAGATGGAGAGACAATTGTTCTCAAAGATGCCCTGTTTTGTTCAGAAGAAGCACATCACATGACATCTTTATTAGTGCCAATAGGAAGGACATCTATAGATAATAATAGACAATAGTATCATTTTGTGTGCTATTTTCAATTTTACATCACAAAACATATCAATGATTTTCCGTTGAAGTGGAGTGCTGTATTATTTTATCTTGTTATGTAAAGTTTATGGAGTCGTATTTCACAAACGATACGGCAGGTAGCTATATTCAGGCTTTTTACTTACTTTTAGTAGAGATTTTACGGCGCTTGCAACTACATAAGGTCATATGAGCGCCAGAAGATTAGAGGTGTTACAAGAGAGTAACAAACATAATAAAGAAGAAGGGGAGATAAGGACGATAGATGTTTGATAGAAAAGAAGAAGCAAACCACACCAGAGCACCCGCCAACCACCCACTTATTCAGGCTTTGGGGTAAAGAAACAAAATCACATCTGTATAAATATGAAAATGTTTTATTAAAACACATATATTTCACACATATAATGTATGTGAAGGTATTTTTTAATGACAATTTTCTTTCATCAGTGAATACAGAGATAAAACATGTTTAAAACTTTGTAATTTCCACATAATAATAATAATATAAATGAAATCAGAAAAAAATGCTTTGGCAAGCAAATGTACACATACATTGTTTTAATATCAACAGTAATAGCCCTCAAAATATTTTTTTTCTATTTCTTTTCCTGACGGAGAGTTGAAAATATGTGGCAGAAATATTGACTATATGCAAAACTCATTATCGGTACCAAAACTTGCTATTGTGGGGTAACTATATATGGTCGCTTTTAAGGGCAAGCGGGCTAACCCAGATTTCAGGAATCTTGACCAACACCAAAAGTGGGCATTGCCCTACCTATTGGAGAAACTATGATGATTGTGACACAAACTGAATGAAACTGATTAATTAAGTGCCTTTCCCAAAGACTCTACTTCAGGTTGAGCAGAGACTCAAACCCCCAAACTCGTAGTCTCACGATTATGGGTGTGGTAGCCTAACCACAAGGCTACCGATGACACCGCCTGCCTCATCTGAATCAAGTGAGAGAAGTGATAATGAGCAGCCAGGACCTTCCACAAGTAGGCCTAGATCGAGAAGAGGCAGAGGAGACGTTTTGGGTACCTCAAAAGGACCAGGGAGGGAGAAAAGCAAAGTGGTACTGAAATTTAAACTTAAAGAGGAGGGAGGGCATAGCCCAAGGGGGGTGTCGCCACAACAGACTTGAGGTGGGAGTTTTATGACAAGTTTGAACAAGGGCCTTTATGAAGCTGAATGGCTACCAGACTTCACTCAGCAGCCAGGGTCATTGATAGACACAACGGCTTTACTGAAGAAGACTTTTTCAGCGCCCCCCCCCCCTGCTGCATTTGAACTCATGATTAAACAGGCAAACACATGCCCGCACCCACCTCCACAAGTATTTTGAAATGCATTGGAAAGACATTTTATAACTGTTGAAGAACTTAAGAGGGATTTTGTAGGTTTACAAATTCCTATAGGGCTATATCATAGAGTTATCTCCTTTTTAGACAGAAGACCGTACAAGGTTACATGACACGGAAACTTTTGAGTTCGTTCGCGGCCATGTTTGAGTTGGCCAAAAAGTTTGTTTACATATTACATGTGAGTGGGCATGTACCCTGCTCTAATTAAGGAAGGTGTTTTATTAGATTTGAACATGTTTTAATCCAAAGAGATTCTCTTAAAAGTGCAAGCATGAGAAACCCCTAGTCCCTTTCTGGATTAACACCTTAGAGACTTTCTCTACAGTTAATACATCACCAGCAAACATCTGATTAGTCTGAAAGTGGAAGATTCTTGACACTGACTTACAGTCATAGCCTGTGCACATCCATTGTAATATAACAGTATCATCAATTATATTTTTTAAGGGATGATGATGGATGGGAGCAACTAAAGATAAGCTGCTACTGTAACCTTGCTCATGACTAAAATGTATGATGTAATGTATAGGATATTAGTGACAATGGAAACCATAACCAGACAGCGCTTAATGCTGAGCTTGCTATATATGCACAGTATATAGTCTGTGTTTGGAATACATTTTCTATTGCACGAATGAATTTAAACAACTCATCACTGCTTCTGTCAGTATCAGGCAGTTCAGTGATCTGTTTTCTTTCATTGCATCATCTATTTTTAGCTCAGATGTCTTTATATGTTGCTGTTGTCTGCAATGGAGCCTTTAACAACCAATCGACTGCAACTCGCTTAGGATGTGTCATCAAACATGACAAAATGCACAGACATTCAACATCCCACTGAACCAAAGACCATCAACATGATGTTCGATGCATGCCATCTTTTAAAGAATTTCTGCAACTGTCTTTGGGATTTGAGTGTAGTGTACACAGGAAGTGACAGGATCGAATGGCGGTACATTGTGGAGTTACATAAGTTTCAGGAGAACAGCAATCTCCACCTCGCTAACAAACTCCGAGGAAAACACCTTGACTAGGCCAAAAACAAAATGAAGGTGCCACTGGCAATACAGACCATCAGTGCATCCGTAGGTGTGTGTATGTGTGTGTGTGTAGGAGGGGGGGGGGGCTTGGCATTGGGATTCGGGAGGAGAGACTCTGAGAGAGGGTAGAGTGGTTGGGAGGGGAAGTACCCATGACACCCATGCATTTTCATACTTCTGAAAAGTTCTATAGGCCCTATACACTTTGATTCAGTCAATAAGAAATAAACCCCACCGTAGATAAAGTGGTGATAAAGAAATAAAGTTGTTTTGTTGTTATTTTTTGTTTGTTTTAAAGCCTATCTCTATCTTTTAATTAATAATACATTTATTAGTAAAAAGTACGCTGTATTTTTATCTAGCAATAGTACGCCACGGCGCCCATGTTAAAAAAAATAAATCAACAAGGGCCAAGCCTCGCCTATTGCATACATTATGAGAGAGAGAGAAAGCAAGCCTTGCCCACTGCTTCAGCATGAACTCCTTCACACAGCTGGCCAACTCAAACATCGCGGATGCCACTATCGAATGGGGCCATGGCATAGCAAGGCGAGAGAGAGGCGTTCTGTATCTATTATCTGGCCTACAAGTATAAATCTATGGGCTATACCCAAGACCACCTTCACAAGATCATTGGACAAGCTTTTGGCTCGAGGAGACGAAATTCTGACTTGTTATGAGTCGTCACGGGTACCAGATGATACAAACATCTTTGTATTTCATGGATAATGCAGCCTGGATTTCAAACGGACAAGACAACTACGATCTTGCCTTTAGCTAAGATTCAGCCATTGGTAGTTATCACGGGACCTACATGTCCGCAGACATCTTTTAACATTGTTGATGAATCAATAGCAAGATTCAAAGGACAGGAGCACTCTTTGTGAGAAAAGACAATTTAAAGAACTGAGTACAGTAGTCTCCGCTTAAACACACGCCTTCGTCATATGACAGGTACTACTGTATAATTTAGATGTACAAACGCAGTCACTTCTAAATGTATGTTTCGATCCGCAAAACACGCCAACAGGTAGCCTAAAGCTAGATAAGGGGAAATTTTCGCTACAACTTGCACAAGACAAGCCTACACAACAGGATGTACCTGTATGTGGTGAGACTGGCCCTCACACAGAATAAAGAGAGCGATGGACAGAGATTTTGCGCCCAACTTTCCACGGACACATTGGTCTAGGACCGGTCGGGTGATATGTTGAGGAGGGGTAGATAAATGTCTTCTGATTGGTCCCTCGAAATGCATCTTTGAGAGAAGGTTTCTGACAGGTGTTTGAGTGACTGCGTAATGTTTAGTTAAGTCTATGATGCGCACCACGCATGAACGCTGTAAACACTGGATAGGTCTCTTACTCTAATTAAAAATTAGTAAAGTAATCAGCTGAGCTCGAAGAACTTATTCAACAAACCACAAGAAAAAAGTCTGATGTCATCCATGCATTTACTGGGTTGCACTAGATGACAGTAAGTCCGAATTGGTGGCTTAGAAAGCCGCTTGGCGGAGAGCTTTTCTCTATGACTAGATCTATCATCACGAACAGTTTTCTCTTATCTGTTCCCGACATTTTATAGTGCATATCAGTACAGTGAGTCCGTCTTTCTGCCCCCCCCCCCCCCCATTCAACGCCTTTGTATTCATAATTCATAACCATAGTCAGGGAGTCCATCACAAAACAGTCACGTGTCGTCATATTATCAGCCAAATTGACCCCCCTCCCCCCAAGGGAGGTCACTAAAATAGCAAGAAAATGAGATAATTGTGTCCCTTCCTCCCTTTGCACAGGTTCATGAAAACGCACACTCCGTAAAAACACACACAAAGGGGCCTTACCGAGAACTATGCACTTAGGCGGAGACTACCGTACCACACTTTGTGACCAAGGTAAAGAACTATTCAACTTGATATACTTGTTTGAATTTTTAGTACAAATCTAAAGCCATCAAATTCTCCATTGATAGGATAACAATATCCCAGTGGCAGTAAATTTACGCTGGTTTCAGAAGCCCACATACCCCAAAGTCCACAAATCTCAAACACGAAAATCACGAATTATCGGGTATTGCGAACATAAAATGCTTGGTCCCGTTTCAGTCCCATATTTTCTTTGCATCAACTTCATGGTTCACGGAGTTCCCAAACACGCAACACTCGAATCTCGAGCAAATCCATTTCACATTCTCAACTTTACAGCCACGGATAGGAATTTCTTTGTTATTGCTACAGCCAAAACGTGGTCCTTGTCTCACCACGAGAGGCTGGAGGAAGGGGGGATGGGGAAATGGGTTTGAGGACTGATGCTGGACGCATCGCATGACTGGCTCACCGCTAGGGCTGGGTGAGCACCCAGGTAAAGAGCACAAAACTGGCTACCCGGGTATTGGTGTCGGGTACCCAGGTTTTCTACTCCCCTTCATTAATGCTATGCAAATGCACTTTAAAAATTACGTCCCTTCATTCGAACCTTAATAAATACTGAGTACTTGTCCGTACTGATCTCTCTTAGTCAATTATTGGCCAATATCAACTTATGCCCACCACTTCTCGTACCTCCTTTGCCTGGAAAACAGCAGACCACAAAAACGCCACATTTGGGCATGTTGTAAGAATGCTTAGAATGTTTCCAAGAATTGATCGGATACTTTGTTAGAGCAGGCCAATAGTTTCAATTTCAATATCCTTGGAAGCAACTAGTGTGCAGTTCTAAGAATCCAACGGAGAAGCGGAAATTTTCTAAGAATAACGTGAAGTAAAAGGGTTTAAATTATAGCTTTGGCTTTGTCATTTAAGCATAGTCTCTATCAAGATGTTTCAAAGAAAGTCATACACTTGGGATTACTGTGAGAAAATAAAAGACAAAAAAAGTGCCTCCTGCAACATCTACAAAAGCATATTAAACACTGACAGGTCTTCAGCGTCAAGCCTCTTAAAGCAAGCAGGCAGAGCAGTACAGAAACAGCATATGATAATTGAAATGTCAGGTACCCGACGGATACTCGGGTACTTTTTTCATTACCCGAGTATCAAATTACCCATGTAATCCCAGCCCTACTCGCCAGGCATGAAATCATGCTGTGGGCAGATGGCAAGAGGTGTAACTTTCTGTAAGCCAATGAAATGAGAGGAAAGGAATGTGAGATTTTCTGCTTTCCACTTTCATTCATCTTCTTCCTTTCACATCGTCAACACGTTCATCAGGGGAGATGACATGTTCTTTTTTAACTTCCCTTGATTTTCTCTCTATTTCTTTGTATTTGGGGCTTTCACGAACATGACGAATTACGGAAATCTCGAACACTATTTCCAATCCCCGATGAATTCAAGTTACCCGTGTTTGACTGTATATATGAAGTAATTGCTTTCAGTGTCATCAAGCCCTGACTTTGTAAGTTAGTAGTTCAGAGAATATGCATTTTATGAACTCATATATATGTATAAAATTCGCTGATAGCAAAGTCTTAAGCCCCAGTTACACGCAATTATAAATTGAGTCAGATTCGTCGTAAGCGAGAACTGTCTGTTTTACCGAGCTGTGTAGTCTGTTTAGAAGTTCCAATCTATCGTCCAGTTTTCTTTCCATCAGGGACATTCCTAGTCATTGACTTGACTGCAGATGTGCAATGCACCGGGTGACTTTGGTACGCAACTTCACCACTGACGATCAATTAAATAATAAAATTGCTAAAATTTACATAATAACACATCAAATCAGGTTCTCAGTGAGCAACTTTGCTTATTTTGAGACGCTGATTCCGAGATGTAATCAGTTTTTACCAGCGATAATTATTTTCAAAATTTTGAGTCCTAAGTTTAATCCTGCACGGCGACAAATTTTTAAGTGATTCTACGTCACAGCGCGTCTCCCCCAAATCTGACCGTGATCGCACGGAAAATATCAAGCAGCCCTTGATTTCTCGACCGAGTCTCCAGGCCGTTGTCCAATCATCCAAACTTTGTACAGTTTTGTGGTTACACCTGACGATTTGTCTCATGATTGATAGATCTTCCAGTTTTTGTACAATTTATTGTTGCGTGTAACCAGGGCATTAAACAATGTCTGTAAATTCAATAAAAGCAAATCCATAAATTTTACATGTTTTATAAGAGCCATTTATATACAAACAACTTTAATGGTATGAAAAATCAATAGCAATATTTTGAATTGTTTGAGACTGTAGTTCGGTGGTAATATAAAAATAAAAATATCAAATACTTGGGAAACAGTATCGGAGAACAATCAAGGCTGAGGTATCACGCTGAGTGTGGGTTTATAAAAAACTAAACAAATCAACAATTTTTTAATGAACAGCTCCGCTTACTCTTCATGTGTGTCTTTGCTTGAAGAAGTCTGAGATGGCTCTCTGCGACTTTTTCGGCTCTTGTACAATGACGTCATCCTGGTCACCGTTCTTTCTTTTACTCGCCTTCTTGGATTCTTCATCTTGCATCTCTTTAAATTTGTCAAATACCTGGAAAGCAGGAAAAGGGGAGTTGTATGATTTTACAGCTTTAGTTCTTTTTAAAAGTAAAAAAGTATAGTTCAGTTCCCTAATAATAAATCTTGCCAGCCTTCTGGAACTTAACGATTTCAAAAATAGTGTTGGTATGATATGACTTGCTGCCAAACAAGATCATTTGAAATCCCCCATGGGATTCATTACGAGTATTATATGAGGCAATAGCATTATTATTATCATTCATTATCAAGGGGTTAGATCTGTTAATCCTTTGAGCCTCGACCCCAGAGCCTACAGATCAGAGCCCCTGCCCCTGAGCTCTGTGTGAAAACCCAGATTAACATTGTCGCAGGATGATGTGTGTGTTTGGGGTGCAGCAGGGGAACCCTGTTGTAGACTCGGGGCTCACAGGGTGAAACTCCCACCGTGGACAAAAGTTAAATGAGATGTGAACATCTTATGTCAAATTTTCATGTGAAGTTAACCTTTCACACACTCATGTTGGATGAAAAAATGACAAGAGCCAATGAAAACTAAAATGGAACTTGTAAAACCTCAAAGTCGGTATCAAAAACCAAGTGACATAAAATATTTTCCTTGCACATAATTTTAATTTTAGTGGGCAACTGTAACTGGAAAAAATGGTGGCAACAGGAATGGTTACCAAGCAATATTTATTCATGTCATTAACTAACCCATGCTCAGGCGTACGTGTATATGTGTGAAAGGCAGAGGAGGGGGGCGCGAAATGGTTGCAAGCCCTTGACCATCATCAATAATTTATTAAATGAGGCACCAGACATCCATGTCAAGTTGCTGTTTTAGCATCCACTGGTGGCAAATACTAACAATATGCGTATACCTCTGAGAAAAACCTGCTCTCTCACCACAGCTGATTACTTTGTATTCCTGAGTACAGTAAAACTATCACTTTTTGCCATTTTACTTTATCTAACAATGTGAAAATGTCCATTATAAATGAATTCTACACCACTGAAACCTCTTCAGTGCTTCCAACAGCTGAAGCTGAAAAATAAGGAAAATTCTGCCAAGGGTCTGCATAGGCCCCCAGAGGGTCCAGAGACAGAGTCCTGGTGGGGGTTGAGGGGGCGAAGTCCCCGAAGAAATTAAAATGTAGTACTTTTTGAGGGTAGAAAATGGTATTTGGGAGCCTATTTGAAGAGATTGTCTGCAAACCATAACATTTATTTTTTCACCAACATTTTATCTTGTTTGATTTCTTCACCAAGATCTACATAATATATTTCCATTGATGGCAATGTTTAAAAGCAGGTTCCCCTTCCATTGCTATTACAATTCAATTAATTTGCCATCGCACCATTGATAGAAGGCAAACCTGGGAATAATGAATAGATACGTACCTTCGCAATACAGTTACCCGGCTTATACCCTAATTTTCCGTAACTCATTCGCTACGCCGAGCCGTGGGGGGCGGCGCGGCTAAAGTGCCGTCAGTACGCTGAGCCGCCCCCGGCGGCTATGAGACGTTCAATTTTAGCTTGGTTTCTATTCCAATCCACATAATCATATTAAAATAAAGGTCATAATATAATGTTGACTTCCGGGTCAAGCGTTTCCACCGAGAATCGGAAGTTTTGAATCAGTTTTGAAACACGATTTCGTAGTTTATTCGACTTTGTTTTATCGCGAAGCTCAAATTATAGCCCAGACACCAGCCGTAGTACTTTTACACAACAAAATGTATCATTATTTTGCTCACTAAAGAAAAGTAGGACTCTTTTTTATAATATTGATACTATTGGACGCAAATTGCCGGTGCACTGTAATTGAGAAATCAATATTTTTGAGTGCTAGATCTAGGCCTAGATCTAAATAGTCAAAATATTTTTCTCCCCAAAATCACTACTTTTGGGTGAAATTACTCAAAAAGTACCACTCAAGACATGTATAGGTTTATTCCAAATGTAATTCTGAATAATTCCATATCAGATACGCGTATTTTTTTCTGTTTTTGATCCTTTTTTTCAAAATTATTTTTTCAATATCGGATGTTATGATCCAAATGTACAAATATTATGGAATGTATGTAAATAACTGCTCATTTTTCCATATTTTCCTGTTCTATATACAGTCATGGTTATATTGATGTATCATTTGACTAGGTGCAAACATATTTTTTTAGTTTCACCTGAGATTATAAATTTTTTATTTTCCAATTTTAACCTCATCCAATCACAATTGTGTTGCATAATCGCCTCTTACAGGAACCAAAGTTGAAAAATACACAAATAAATAATACAGATGTATTCTACAAACCATACTGAAAATGTTGGTATATAATATGTTGATATTTATTTGAATTTATGGCCCCAAAGACCTGTGAACTGCACACTAGTCATCATCTCATTTCGCCCTCTCGAAAAAAATTCGTCCACAAGCCAAAAATAATACGTAGCGGATGAGTTAAATTTCACGCCTGAATGTCGCGTATCACAATCTCGAAACACCACTTCGAATTATTCTTTACTTTAGTAGTTTTATGCAGGTTTTAGCATAAATTTATTTCATCGCGGCCCATATAAATCGTGTTCCCGAGTCATAGATTTTTCGTACTGACCATTTCTCTAGATCTAGACAAATTTGTAAAAAAGTTTCTTTCTGACAGTATTTTCCATCTAAGATCACAAGTCAATTTACTTGATCAACGCGCAGATTTTCCAGCCGCGGCAACAATCCGAAGATAGACAGACGGAATGAGAGAATGATAGAAAGGAAGAAATTGGCACAAAAAGTTTGCCAGATTTTGATCAATCCACAGGTTAAATTGTACTGCCGACAAGCCCGCAATGAATGCATGGAGCATATGGGATAATGGCCGATTGCAGGAAATGCGCAATCTGGCAGGTTTCTATAACATTAACTTATTGCCGAGAGAATTACCGTAAATATCCGTAACTTATACTAGTATTAGACGATACGAAGGCGAGTACGGATCTTTTGCTACGGAATTTCGGTAGTCCTATGCTGTCGCAGCTTTTTATGGAGGGAGTTGAGAATGGTGGAGGAACAAGTACAGAACTGGCAGAAAGCAGGGATTTCCGTAAAAATACGGAAAAGTGGAAGTAATGCCTCTCGAAGAGTGAACATTATGAGGGACAAGAACATTCTACACAGGTGCATTTTAGACATAATTTTTTAAGGGTAAAAATTCTTACTGGGAATTCAGACTTCAGGAAGTAATAGTTACACTAAGTTACAGTTGAGAGTAAGTTTTCAGTCGAGTATGGTATAACTTATATTGAGGTTTTACTGTATTACTCATTGAACATTGCCTTGTGACGCACCATACCCTTTGGTCTTGAGGGGAGGGGAATCTACAAATGGAAACGGATGTGGTTATCAAATCATGGTGTCAAATACATCATGTACAAACACTCTTCCGTTCCCCTCACTGTTTCATCGAGGTATTATGTAGGCTTATTATTGTGCATTCATCAGCTCTACATAATTGTACTTTTACATTCAGTTTCTGGATCAATAACATTACATTCACTAAGTTCACTTGTGTCAAAACTGCTGTGAAACATTGAGCTCTGACGTTATACATAGAACCAAAAAAAACCAATACAATCATTGCATATTTGCGATTGGGAGGAAAAAAACACTTCAACTTAAGCATATTTATGCTTTTAACTGTTTGACTTTAACAAATGTAAAGAAGAAGAGGTGCTGGGACCTAACAAAAAGATCAACTTAACCAAAGAACAACTCAAGTGGAGTTGACTGTATTATTTTCTCCGCAAGAAACAGCCATGTATTATTTGAAATAAAATTAGGTTCTGCTTATACTATTTATTAATTGATTACAGTATCATAAGAGAATTTGACACAAAAATGTGTTTGGCTAAAGGTTTAGTGCGAAACTTCTATTCTCGTAAGGCAGAAGTAACATTCCTCTGTGCCAATACTGTCTTAACCTTTTCTAAATTTTTCTAAAACAGCCATCCAGTGTAAACTTTAAGGGCCAACATATTGATTTGGAATCCTCGCTGAAATATGCCTATTATTTCCTTCTTAAACACAAATGAAACTTCAATAGAAATTTTTTTTTATCGGTGCCGTTAGCGCTGTATCATGCTGCATAATGGTGTGGATGACCCAGGTTGATTGGGGAGTGCTCAAGGCTCTCCATCAACACCTTTGCTTGGTCCTATCGGAGACGGACTTTGTATTCCGCGGTCCTCCTCTATGAATAAACTTAAACAATGTTTAAAGCCTGAGCATTTACAACTTTTGGTACCTTAACCATCAGTGACCTTTGTCGTCAGGCTGCAATAAGCGGTCATTACCGTTCACGACTTTAATAGCCAAATTGATCAGGCAGGCTAAACATAAACAATGAACACTGCACCGAAGTAACCAACAAATGAAGTCACTCTATGCAATAGCTGAATGGTTGACGAAAAACTCTTGGAATTTTTATAGTGTGTTTCTTGGGCTGTGAGTTTATTTTTTTCATTATTTTTTTAAATTACTCTACAACGGTTTCAGCGCTCTCAGCTGGTGTGTTACTTAAGGGTTTTTCATTGCATGAGCCCTCAGTACTGTTGTTAATGCTTTCAGTTACTTGAGTTTTACAACTCAAGGCCACTGACCTTGAGCATTCCTGTGGGGATGGCCATGCCCTTCAGTTGCTCGTTTGTCATCCACTTGAGTGGACGGTCAGTGCACTCCTCCACACACTGGTCAGTCTGAGACGGAGTCAGGGACACGTGGGCTGACCACACTTTATACATGTGGCGGATGTGGGAGAACTGATGGCTCACCTGGTCACAACAGGAATCACGAGAGAGATTATGCCAGATGGAAAATCTTTTTTTAAGATTTAAAATAAGCAGAAATTACTGATGTCAAAATGAGAGCAAATTATAAGCTTTTTTACAATTCCATAACATAACATCACACTTAATACAATTTGATATTAATCTAAGAAAAATAAAATTTGATGCTGAACTAGAAAGTGATGAAATATAGAAAGTCACTCTCATGTTTCAGCATTGGCAAAAAGAAAGAAAGACTGATAAAATAATGGGATAGTAATAAGACATAGTACTTAGTGCTATCCAATGCACAAAACAAGTTCTACTTATCACCAATGCAGAAACAAAGAAACAAAAAGACAATTTGGTTGTTTTTTTTATGTGTTCAGAATTCTATACAGACAAAAAGGAATCAAGGGCTAAAGCTATTGTCAAGCAGCATGAGCAAACAAAAACAGTACCAGTTGTAACATTGTCATGAATTGTAAAATTCTTTAAAAAATATACCTCTTTTCATTCATCACCTTTTCCATCTTTCACATTCATTGGGTTAAAAATGCAACTATCAGATAAGACAGATACCAATTCCCTATAAAAATGCTAAACTACATTGGATGAACAGTAACACGATACTGTTACGCAGTTCTTGAAAACAAAGGATGGCATAGGAATAAACAAAAAGTAGGACCAACCACCAATGGCATCTTCCAACCACCCACAATTTATGAACTAAACAGAAAGCAGTGACATAATCCAAACCAGTTAATGGCATTCACTGACTTGTTAATAATAAACAGAAGCACATTGGCACCAACTGTCATTTAATTCCAAGAAAGGGCAAGACAAACTACAGAGGGGAAAAAAAAGAACTCTCAAACAACCCACATTTTAATAAAATCAGACTGGCACAACAGCAACTCTAAAAAAAATATTTTTTAAAATCAAAAGGCTACAAAAGAGCTCCCAGCAACCATCAACTGAACAGAGTAGAACTAATAATAGAAAAGCAAAAAGTTAAACTTACCCCACCAAGAAGCTGCAGGCCTTGGATATTTTCCTGAGACATGTTCAACAAGCTTGCCACAAAAGGGATTACGTCTTGTCTACCATTTTCGTCTATCTGATTTGGAAATTCCCAAAGACCAGCCAACAAACCTGAAAAATTGAAATTTTGCTATCAAAAGAAGATTCTGAGCAAAACTTCAATGCTCTGGGCAAATTCCAAAAACAATACAGTAGAACACGGCTATAGCGGGATTTTTGGTTCCTGAAGAAAAATCCCGCTGTAGGCAAGTTCCCGCTATAGGAATGCAAAGGGGTATATTAGTCTTCCTTTTCTTGTTAATTTCTTTGATTATCTCGACCTTTAATTCGAGTGAGAAGCATTTCCTTTAGTCTTTGTTGGAAGCCATCTTTTCCTCGGTTTGTTGCTTGTGCAGTCCTATCGTTATCGTACCCGGTACCGGTTGGCCTGCAGTAGAACTGGTGAAGTGGATGCGTGCGTATGCCTGAGCATCAACGATCGCAATTCAATGAATCAGGAATCACACACTACATGCTCTCCTCTTTTTTTACTTTTTGGCCTAGCCTAGGGCTATGGCCTATACGCTCTTATACGGTATTGAGCTTCTAGGCTATGACACATCACTTCTATCCCAACGCCGCACCGCTAACTGTCTGTTTGGAACCTGCCAACAGCCCCCCCCCCCCCCCCAAAAAAAAACTCCTTCCCAGCAGCTAGACCTCGCTTGGTCTCTCCCGCTGTATCCAAGTTCGGGCCTTTCCTTGCTCCGTTAAACCCGAACTAGGTAATTGAATTTAAATAGATAAAAAGGGGGATTCTGGAGAGGTCCCGCTGCAGCGGTGCCGCTATAGTCATGTTCTACTGTATAGATCTACATCACTTTTGGAGTGGTTCACGTAACGCGTCTCTCCATCTCTCTCTAAGCCTACCGCCTGCCCCACCTCACTCATCACTGGACTAACCAATCACAACGCGCACAGCTGACTGCCTGTTTGGAACCCGCCCACAGCCCCCCACTCCCCAGCTAGAGCTTGCTTGATCTCTCTCGCTGTATCCGAGATGGGGACTTTTTTTGCCCCGCTATATCCAAGCATAAATAATTGGGTTTACATAGGAACAAGATCCCGCTGTAGGGATGGTCCCGCTATAGCAGGTGCCGCTATATTCATGTTCTACAGTAAATGTCTTTCATTTTTATTCTGACAGACCATGTTCATGATGCAAATGTGTGAAAGTAAAAGTTGTCGAAGGTGTGCAGTAACAGACAGTTAAATTCTCATGGCTAATCAACCCTTAAAACCCTGAATTCTTTTTTTTTCATACCTCCCTAGAATCCTGAATAAAAATTGAGATACTAGAAAAAATTAGGTTGGTTCATTGTTTTGTTTACTGTGTCTTTAATTGTTGTTAGATTTTACTGAAGTTTGAAAATGTTATTTATATATGAATGCACAGTCTGAACAAAAGGGGAAAAGGTTAAAACACTGGTTTTTAGGACCAACTCTATGAGTTAAGTCTTGTGTGTGATCCCCGACTCCACTTCAGTCAAAGTATCATTAGACCTAGCCGTAGATCTAGCCTCTGGTAGCTTTAGTGGTGATCCCCTGCCAATTCCACTATCGTCAAAATCATCATCGATGTTATGCTGAACATTGCAGTCGTCTTCAACGGTCATATTTATCTATATATGCGACTGGGAGATCATTATAGGGGTCTGGTTCAGGATAAAAAATGTAAAAAATTTTGCCGCCTGAAGGGCCTGGCAGCGAAAAGTGACTAATTTTTCTTAAAAACTCGCAAAATTTCCAAACTTTCAGTGTAGAACTGCTCTCATGACATTATCGGTACTTTCTGCTCGCGACAAAGTCATCTGGAGTTACATCCCCTGTTTCTAGCACTGGGAATTAAACGATAAAGTTGGCCAGCGGTATAGAAAAATACGGCGTAAGCGGTTACCAGCAGTATAGGGTTTTAAGGGTTAATCATATGATACGATCTGTTCATTAGATCTTTGACTACCACACTATGAATAATAATAAAAATAAAGATCACTTCTATAGCACTTACTCCCTGGTGGCTCTAGATTCTTCACAATAAAATAAGATATGAATTATTTCATGAATACTGGCCCACTCAAAGTACAATTCTTTCAAATGGATTCATCAAAACATGGACACTTTTCCATTACGGTACATCAACTGCTTCTATAAAAGCCATTTAATTACTTAAAAAAGACTAAGTCCACATAGTGACAATGATGTATGCTTGTATCCAATAAACAATGCAAAGATTGAGGAAAGATGTGCTCTAAATTCAACCTGAGAGCAGGCTAATTAAGACTAAGAACAAAGTTCACTAGCCCTACTTCTAGGGGCACTAAGCTTCTTAGAGATATAATATGGCTTCAGACAGTCAACATTAATTAAACTAATCACAATCGTACAAAAGTAGTTGATTTTCCTAATCTATTTCTTCTCTTTATCTCAAAATCAGCCTTTCTAGTCTAAGATGACCATACCACGGTAACTCACCTTTCTTTGGTCTTTTACAAATCAGGTATTGCTGTGTAGAGTCTGAGTTTGTTTTATTACAAAGTAGCACCACATTCAGAGTCTCTTGTCTAACAGAGCCTTTCTTTGGTTTGCGGGGAAAATTCGTGACACCTAATCTGAAAGAACAAAATTAAAATATGTAAAAATTAGGAAGAAAAACAAAAGGGAAACTTTTTAGAAACATGCATAAGCTAAATGGGTGTCTCAAACTCATAATCAAAACTGATCAATTTTTTTCAAAACTGTGATTTGTGAAAGACAAAAAAATAGCCCACCCCATAGCCTAGGCAGTCTAGGGTAGGTGGCAGAACTGAAGAAAGTTGACCCTTGAAAAAAGACATCAATAGTAAAGAGTGAGCCAGAACCGACATCTAAAAAGAAACATGGTTCGAACATGGAAGAGAAGATAACCAGTGTGTCTTTTAGATTAATACGTTGCTTTGTACACCCACAACAACAGGCATACGGTTCAAAATGGACCTTTTTAACACGTAAGTGTCCATCTGTCCTTTGACTAACAGACCAGCAAGAACCAGGGCTGTTGCCTGTGTTTATAATTTAAACCACACAAATCTCTACAAATGGAGTAGTTTTGATTGCAACATATGCCTCACAAATAAACAAAAAATGAGTGCTTAACGAATGTATAGAAAACATGGATTAGGTTTAAGAAAAGTTGACACGGTTCTTCTAAGTCAACTCAAGTGACTGGACCTGAAGTCAGGAGGTGAGTATTCTAGTTGGTCGCAGAGGAGGTGTTAACAGTCCCATAGAGACATTAATCTTGATACTGTACTTTTGTAGCAAACTATATCAGCTTCCATTCTGTGGTTGTCATTAGAGTCATAACAAAAACAAAGAAACAGTGTGCCTCAAAAAGCCTGTGCCACCCTTATTGCATGACGCAGAGACAATACTGTGGATCTTCCATTCACTGACAAAGGCCCCACCACAGAAGGAAAAATCTCGCACGCTTTTTTCCATTAAAACCAACAAAACACCACCTGTTCACAGAACCCATAAAATTGAAACTGAACTGTTTACATGATTTTGGTGCCTTAGTCATACAGGGGACCCACAGAAAAGATTGTATCTACCACGAACCCAACATTCCAACCACACTTTTAAGGCAGATATTCCCATTGAACATTCACCCTAAAATGCTCATATTTGTAAGGAAATTAATGACACTGAGGATACACCAGGAAAGGAGGAGTGTAAAATTCTTTTTAATGAAGTGGAATACATGGAACATACAAAAGGTAGTCTAATATTTACTTGAAAGTTACCTCTATTGACCATTGACAGCTTTATCTTTTCACTTTTATGTTCTCATTCAGATCCACTATTCCTTCCTCCAAATCCAACCCAATATAATCAATTTTAGTTCCATTGTTTACTTTGATGAGCTTTCTTTAGAGCAATATGACACTCCTCAATTCATTCAACAGCTCCACATACTCACTTTTCAATTTTTTTCACATCAGCAAGTTTGTTTAACTCACTTGCGACTGGGCCCTTTCATCAGTCACAAGCGTTGAAGACTGGCGTTTTTGGGGGTATTTCAATAAATCACCACAACTCTCAGAATTACCCTATTGTAATCATTTTTTGACACAGTAAAGTAACATTCAAGCTTAATCTTATACAAAAAACTAAAGTTGTCTAAGTCTAATACTTTAATTTGTATGATTTTTTTAACATTGGCATGAATTTGATTTTCCGAAAAATTTCCAGAGACGTGACAAGTAGAATGAAATTCACTGCAACAACAAAAATAAAAGTTCAAATGTTCTGGTTTGATTTGTATACATTTGCGAGTGTTTGGTGAAAATATAAAAGCTGGTCTGTGCATTGATTCAGACCCATACACTGAATTACATGAGACAGATGTACGGCACGTCGTTGTGATTTAGTTGCGCGAAAAACAACACCGGTACTAGTGCTAGATCTAGCCCTAGAACTACGACTCAGGCCGTGTTCGGGTACATATCCAGGATCCTAACTATTAGACATATCATATTCTGAGACACTAGAACTAGTAAAACGCACAGAAGTATAGAAAACGGCGAAATTATGTGATTCTTTTTCATGCGACTTCTTCGACCGTTACTACGACGCGACTGTCGGATTACTATCAGCTGTATAGAAAAAAACAAAGCTCGAGTTCCGGTCTGTTCAACCCCAGTTGGGGTCACTGTCCTTCACCTTCAATAACTTAAAAACTACCGGCCCCAGAGATACGAAACGAAGTCTAAGTAGCTCAGGCTTGGCCAAACAAGAGTACGAGGCGGGTCTCGCGATTCGTGCGTGATTTGTAGAGCGAAAAAAAAATTCCAAAGTTGGTCACGCAGGGCTTGTGAGACCCGTCGCGAGCGTCGCGGCGGGGGTCACGCAACTGTTGTGTGACCCGTCTGAAGTGAGTTAATATTCGATGCACCGAAGCAAAAGATTTCAAAGAAAGCACCTTCGTAAGATCAATTTGTGAATAATTTTTCATAAGTGACAAAACATTCAAGGAAGAAAGAAACCAGTTGTTTATGTTTTTTTCAATTGTAGCTCATAGAATAATTTTGGCAATAATTTAAACCATTGTGCTTAAACTCTCAAGAAGATCATCCACACCATGAGAATGCACTCAGCTTACCCGCACCTATAATCTACACTTCTTAATGTCTCTGTACTCTACACAGTACCATAACATAAAGTCACAATATAAAGTTCATAATTTTAAAATGAAAAGTTTTTTAAGCATCAGTCTAATTTTATAACTGCTCTTTTATGGTCAAATAAATAAAAGGAAAGGTATCATATCACATACTCTTTCTTCCACGGCTCACCAGCAGGAAGACATAGCTTGCAGTCAGGCACCACTGAACACAAAAAAAACATAAGGTCATCAAAAATAGTAGCATAACTTCGTCTATTCTTCTGACAATACTAAATAGTAAACATTGCACTTGAATTATGCCCATAGTTTTCTCATTCAAACCTACAGAGGGAAAGGATACTTCAGTAATGACATATTGTCACAGCCACGCCAAAGAAGACAGCATAATATCGCTGAAAAAGTACCACATGCAAAATAGCCCACGCTATATAAATAAAACTAACTAAAAGTCACTCTAACTAATTTGAAAACAATATTGTCATTAACAATTTTCAGGGATATCACTGGGATTCAGTGAGCATAACTGAAAATTTACAAAGCTGCATTTGCAAACAAAAGAACAGTTAATAGACACAACTATTATGGAGGTTAAATAGAAAACAAATACTTAGAATAATATTTGTGTGTCCTTTTAGTGAAAAAATAACCAAAATAGCCTTAAAACTACAGAAAAATGGCATCCCTGATTCGACACCCCCTCCCCCCTCACAAAAACTAAAAACGAGTTTACTCACAACATTCAATATCAACAAGAGCTGGTTTCTCATCCTTCACCTTGGGAGAGGTACAAAGTTTCAAAGAGGACGACTTCTTCAGTCTCTCTACCTACATAGAAAACGCGAAAGTATAAGAAAATTATTTTCATAGAAGAAACTAATTAGAAAAATGAACAGAATTTATTCAGTATAAACTTACTGATCTAGGGAAGGGAATAAATTAGACTGTACATATACAAACAAAGAGCCAATAGTTAGTTACCTCAAAGAGTCTACATAACAAGAGGGGCCAGTTCTCTCTTTGAGCCAATTAAAAAAGTGTCCTCAAAATTCGGTGGCGCCCTCTTCACAAATGCGCACCTTTTGCGAACAGAGTTACCCTACTTGAGTTTAAAAAATGAAAGTGAAACTAGCAAGTTTTTGAATAAATTTCGGAAGAACACTTTTTTTTAATGGTTACGCTGACAAAAAACCTCTTCCGGAGGAAAGGGTGATTGTTTTCTTCGTTTAATTTGACTTTAGAATGAAAGGCGAGAGGTCATTAAAATTTTTTAAAACTAAAACTCTACACTGAACGAACCCGAACTGCTGATGAACTGCAGTCGATCTGCGCAGGCAAAGAGGTGCTATTCCTATTCTTCTTCTGGAAAAACGAAAGAGAGCTTCAAAACAGACTGCAGCAAAGAGCGAACTTCCTGCAGACACTTTTTTGGCTGAGTGGCCCACCTTGTTATGTACTATCTTTGGTTACCTGTATCAAAATGAATGTATATTCAATCATACTTTCACTCTCAAATTCATTAATCTAGCAACAAATGGGCTTCCAACAAGAGGTCAGAGATAAGAAGTACATAACATTATCCAAAACTCTCAAGTTCCTTGCCTTTGAGTACGCTCGACAAAGGGATTTCACAGGGCACTGCTCACATGCAGGGGTCGTTGGGGTGCAAACTGTTGCCCCAAGCTCCATCATAGATTGGTTGAAGTCGCCAGGCCTATCCGGGTCCACCAATTTGTTTGCAAGAGACCTAAGTAGAATCAAATTTTAAAACAAATGTTACAGCGGTGTATTCTTATTCTAAAAAAAAAAAACATGAATTTTTTTAAAAAGACGATTCTTTCAGACACTACTAAAATGTCAAGGTTTGTAGCAAAACAGACCAGGTTCCACTGCAGAAAGAGAAGTTATGTCCAAGTGAGGGGTAACTAGAATATTGGCCTTGGACCAAAATGATTAAATCTCTGAGGGTGGGGAGATGTAGAAAACATACAGGGTACAAACAGGATTGACTACAAAAAGCACCCGAGATACACACACACAAACAATAAGTGTTATCCTGTTACATTGACAACAAATTATATTGTTGTAATATAAAATATTCATCAATGATAGAAACAACAAAAGAAGTACAGTCAAACCTCATTATACTGCCAGCCCTACTTTGCGTCAGGTTTTGCCAATGTACGAAAAGAAACACTGATACACATTATAATTTGATCCTTGACACCATCTCTGCCAACTGTGTGAGTTGTATAGTCTCTGTTAAACTAATGTAAATTTGCCCTGTTATCTGGCCAGTGAATTGGTCGTCAGAGGTACACACTACACATGGCACTCACTCAGTGGCAGCTTGATAATCTCTTTCCCACAGTCTCTGCCAGTCTGGCCTATTTCTACCATTTGTCTCCGATTTGTGCTGATTAGGAAAATGCTATTATTTTTAAGCTTTGACCAATATATATTTTTAAAAATTTAGAACGAAATTCTTAAAATCGCCTGAAGAAACTTCAAAAGAACTGCGTCATCTTGGCCTGTGAGCAAAATATTTCGCATTCCAAGACATCAGCCCCACGACCAAAAGGCTGGGGGCACCCCTGAAGTTTCTATATTGTGAGGTCTCACAATACTATGTAAAAGTTCTGAGGTGGCCCCACCACTAACGAGTATCAAGTTTCAAAAATATACATCTACAGGGTCTTTGACACATAATCTAACCTAGCTTCTAATCTGGCAGAAACTTTCAATTAATTTGAACTTACTTAAAGTTCAGCTGGAGTTGTAAATGTAATTGTCTGCTACTCGTTTATCAGGGTTTGACTGTAGTACTCAAATTGGGGAAAAAAAACCTACAGCATTCGTCAGTTTGCTACACGTTAACAGACCAAATAATCTGAACTTTAAACTCACCACATTTCAAACTTTGGTGATGAAATTGAGGTATGAGCAAAGAGAGTAGGGAACACATTTTTGACAACATAAGTGTAAAGCTATTCTTGAAGAACAAATTCAATCATTTGAATTCCTTTGTTCCTGATACCAACAAAGAATAATATCTTACACCAATGCACACAACCATTACAGTAATAAAAAACAAGAGATCAATACAAACATTTTTACTTCAATTGCTATTATGACTATAACAAACAAGTGAGAACTGAAATTTATAGAAGTAACAAAGTGACTCTAGAAAAAATAATCTAGACAATGAGTTTGCTTATTGCAAAAGCTCACCAAAATGCATCCACCACATTTGGTTGCTTGATGTTCCCGCCAATCATGCGAAGACGCGACAAGACTCGTATGACATTACCATCTACGAGGCCAGTTGCCTATTCGAGTTTGAAAAGAAAAAAACTTTGGATACAAGGAAAACAATAAGAAAAATAATGGTACAGTTAACTGAGTGAGAAATTTAGTTTTATCCTAAACAAACAGAAATATGTTCACTATGACACATTTTTTAGAATATAATAAATGAAATATGAGGGTAAAACAAATGTGTCGACTCGGAGCTTCAGCAACTAAAAATTACACATAAAGCAAACAATGCTTTTAGCTAATGTAGATTTAGTTAACTGAAAAATTTCTGTCCAAAGATCTTGACATGATGAATTAAACACCCTAAATTCGATCATCACTCTCGCCTTGTAAGGATGAATTTCATTCCCTTTCCTTTCCTTGTTAGAAATAAATCTCTCTCTGACACAAGAAAGTAGACAGAAAACGACAACTCCAGATAGAACAGGAGTAAAATTTCCCATTAGTCTCCAGGATGTAAGCAGTAAATGTTCACAGTAAATATGACAACCTACATAACCCAAACGCCATATTTTCCAGGCCCCTCCGCAACAGCAATATCCCAAGGGTATGCACACAAATCGGCAAACAGAAAAGACAGCACTTCATCTACAGACAAAAGAGTAATGACACAGCAAAGATTTGAATACAAGGTACTCATACCTGGCCAAATGCAATGGACGCAATGGCCCCTGCTGTGTAACGCCCCACACCTGGCAACTGCTTTTCCAAATCCTGAGCTGTTTGGGGTACCTGAGAATCCAATTCCTCAACAACCTGTGAAGGGAAAAGTACTTGAAGTATATTACTATACAAGTTAAAAGTTCAAACATAGCATGCTTCTAAGACAGTGTTAGTTTATAACGCATGAAAATAAAGACAAAATATTAATCATGCATGGTAACAGGAACAACACTTCAAACAGCTTTTGAAAATAACAAACTGTTGAAGCACTAATAATTTCCATCACAAGACAATACAATAGCAAATCATTACACAAGTTATTTGAAACAAATGGGTATTCCTTAATCTCTTTTGCACATTCACACAAAGAAGTAGGCAGTGCAAAAAGCTCTGAGCTAAAGTACAGCTAATATATTCAAAATTAATAAATTCTAATAAATTCTCACATACCTTCTTAGCACCATCCAACAAACGCTGTCCTCTTGAGTAGTAGCCCAAACCAGCCCAGGCATCATTCACACTCTGTGCGGAAATATATGTAGTTTTCAAATGCTTCAAAAGTGAAGTTTAAATGAGAGTAAGGCCCTTCTATTACTACACGATGCAAATGTCATTCCGAAAATAGAACCCTATGTTGTGAATAATTGGCTATACCAGACCCTCAGTCAACAGGCAAGTATGAAAAAGAGCGAAAAAATGACAAAAAGTAGAGTAGAGATACAATCCTTCGGAAAAATTGAAGTATATCTAGTGGTGCCCCTACTGGTGGGGAAGCAGCAATGAGTGATGGGGCAACCGCCGACTTTATCTCTTTGAAAAAATCATAGCGAAGCTAAATATAATAACTTCATAGTAATCTGCATTTTCATCTCTATACACTACGATTTTACTGAATACCATGAATCATGAAATATTTCGGTATTTGCCTTTATAATTTTTCATTAATAAACACAGTGGTTTCAAGGAACATAACTCAGCTCCTCTCCAACCTGTTGGCTTCCCTATCTTATTCTATGGCGACTCATTGGTGACACTGACATGCGTAGAAAGAGAGAGAGGTTGGCTCAGAAAGGCAGGGTGGCCAGGGAAATCTTACTCCTAAAAATCCTACCACATCAAAAACAACCCTACTACCATAAGTCAAGTTGTTTCTTGCCATTGTCAATTTTAAGGCTTTCGTCACAGAGAATCACTTAGAAGGGGTTATTTCGTACACATCTTAGGATAACTGACTGGATCACAGGCGCGATCCCAAAAGTTCCAAGGTAGCCAAGTTTTGTGCGACTACATTGAAAACTCAGCTATTTTAGAGTCTGAAAACATCTCACGATAGAGAAGACTCAAGTCAACAACTGCTGTGGTTATTGTTGGTGCTCCTTTCAGTATCGCTCATAAACACTTGTTCTGTTCTTGGTAAAGCTAAGAATAGATTTGGCACCACACTGGCTGGCTTGGACTTTCATGTGCTTTTGAGATACCATGTGAGTGTTCAAAGACTGCACCTGAAGGACTAATATATACACCTGGGAACAAAACTTACATCTTAACTTGCTTTCGTCATTTTGGGTATTCCATCAATCATTCTGAATATTTAGGGTTAGACAACCACTCAGTGTTGATGAAGTAGCACTTTCCCATGATACTGGATCTAGTCTAGATCTCTCTTAATCTAGTCTACACATATAGCCACAAATATCACAAGAAAAAAGTCTGTCTTTGGCCTAGGTTTCAGTATCCCAAGTGCTGTCAATCTTCTACACTTCAAAGACTATCTTGCTGAGTTTTTCCATGGTCATAGACAAAGAATCTAGATGCTGTCATTTTCACCAACCAACTTAGTCACTCACGACTCACACTCTGCATTGTGACTGAGTTCACAAAAGTTTCTTCTTTTCACAAAGTCAGGAAGATCAAGCCATATGATTTTAAGATCGATTTAAGATCGATATAAGCTCGCCTCGATTATCACCCATCCAATGAAACGCAAACCTTACAAGGTAGGCCTATGATGGGTCCCGATTCCACACAAGGCCTGTACCAACACGTGCTTTGCAGAGAGCTCTAGATTCTAATACCATAGCTGCCACTCAGGAATTTCAAAAAAAGGAGAAAATTCATGCGAAGGCGGACACGCGCTCTCCGAAGGATGGAGTAAAACCAGTGAGATCCAGAGACAATATATACTGGAAAATCTAGCCTATGGTTTTGGAAGGGAAAACTGTCATATTTGTTAACCATAGGCAACTGAATTAAAATGTATTTGAAAAAAAACAACAACCAAAAAACCCCAACGAAGGCACTAAGTAGACTAACAAGCATTTGAGTCAATTTGACAGTTTGGACTTGGTGACTAAAAATCCAGTGTTTGTTGCAAGCTGGTGTCTTATAAAAAGATTTCTTTCACTTTAAACTTGTACATCAATGTAGAGCGCGCGCAGTATTGGATCAAGGAGACAACACCTTTGCCGCTGTACTGAGCACTCCTGTACAATTGCGGCCCCGTTTGCACATAACTTAGTAGTCCCTCTGTAGAGTGTAGATCTAACCTGAATTAAAAGTATGGGAAGCCTAGGCTATCTAATCTAGATCTAGAAATCTAAATATGAGTAAATCTAGATTATATCTAGAGATAGATTATCTAGATCTAGATTCACTTCAACTTCAACAGCCACAATAGCCGTCATGTTAACAAATGGGACCGCAATTGTACAGGAGCGCCGCGCGCCGCGATTTCTTTATCGCACCAAACGCAAAGTGCAGCAAGCCGAGCACCTTTTATTTTTGTATTCTGCATCAATTTCTCTCGAATTTCCGCCGTTTTCAATGACAACTCGGCGCGCCAACGTCCCGATGCCCGATCGACACTTTGTTGCTCCACAATAAACAAAGTGAAACTAACGCTAGGCCTAGAAGAACGGAAGTAGAAAGCTATGGGCGGACATGCCCAAGCTGCGTTTTCGTCTCTCTCCCGGTTCGGTGTTTTCCGCGTGTAAAAAAGTATCGCAATTTGCGACCGAGAGCGGTCCAGCGGGGGAAGGAGGAAAGTAACAGGAAAAGCTAGATGAAGCGGAGTTTCCGCTATTTAGCGGGAAAGTGGCAGCTATGTTATACTTACTTTACTTTTACTTTTTCATCCTCTGTTGCCGTTAAGCATCGAGGGGAGAAACAGTTTTCTATGGTAGGCCAGCTCCGCAGCTTTTTCAGTTGTGATGTTATGTTTTCTTAGGGTTTCCTTGACACCCTCAATCCACCTTTTGCGTGGTCTTCCTCTTCCTTTATAGCCTGAGTGTTTGGTGTTGTAGGCTCTCGAGGCTGGCTGGTCAGGTGACATGCGTAACAGGTGGCCACACTATTTTATCCTCTGTCTTTCTATGTAACGCAGGCAGGACTCAGTGCCGATAGCTGCTCTTACTTCTTCATTTCTCTGCCTGTCTCGTCTTGTGATGTTAAGGGTTTTGCGGAGACATTTCATTTCGCATGTGGTGATTTTGCTTTCATGGGTTTTGCTTAAGGTCCAGGTCTGGCACTGATAACATAATGTTGGTATGAATATTGAGATGATAAGCTGTCTCTTTATGTCCATGGAGATGTTTGGATGAGATAGGAGGGGTGAGAGCTGGTAGATGACAGAGTTGGCTTTTTGAGTTCGCATTTCTATTTCTCTGTCTATGGACCCGTTTTCAGAAAAAGTGCTGCCAAGATATTCAAACTCCTTCACCTGTTTCAGTTGTTTACTATTGACATAGATGTTCAGGGGACTATGGTTTCGGCTCACTTTCATAACTTCTGTTTTTGATGTGTTTATTTTCATGTTAAATTCTCACAGGTGATGTTGAGTTCGGTAGTGTGATTTTGGAGGCTTTGTTGGTCATGATGAATAAGACATTGGTCGTCTGCGAACAGAAATTCATTTAGGCTTTCTGGGCTTTCGTTTGCTTCTTGCGTTATTGTGTCCATATATATTATACACAGGAGGGGAGATAGATAAGAACGCATCCCTGTCGTACTCCAGATCTTACTTTGAACCAGTCTGCATTGCCTTCGTTCGTTCTTACTGAGCTTCTGCTGTTGGAACATAGAGCTCTGACATTATCTAACATTTGTCCTCTGACGCCATACTTTTCGAGTGTCTTCCAAAGTTTTGCATGGTTTACTCTGTCAAAACCTTCTCCTGGTCTATAAAGACGATGTTGGATGCTTTGTTGTGTTCGATTGTTTTCTCGCATATGTCGTAATGCGAATACGGCCTTCGTGCATCCTCTTCCCTTTCAGAAACCAAACTGAGCTTTGCTCAGATTTCTCTCTACAACAGGTCTTAAGCGCTGCTCTAGTATCTTTGCATACATTTTTCCTGAGTGGCTTAATGTGCAGTCGCGTTTGTTGCCCTTTTTTTTTCCATAATGGTACCGCTATGGCTTTCTGCCAGTCTTCTGTGCATTTTCTTTGTTCCCAGGCTCTGTTGAAAATTCGCCTCGGCCACAGTATACCAGTGTTTCCACAAGCTCTTATGGCTTCCGCTGTGATGTCATCTGGTCCTGGGGCTTTGTTCTTGGGGCTGGTCTTGAGTGCATTTTCTATTTCACTGGGAAGTATTGGTGGTTCTGTTTGATCTCCATATGATGGTTGGAACTCTACTTGTTGTCCGTGGCAAGCGTCTGGGTTGAGCAGTTCTTGGAAGTAATTTTCCCATCTTTTCTTAATTGCATTTTTGCCGAGAATGGCGTTTCCCTCTTTGTCGTTTATAATGCATGTCGGGTTGTATGGGTCTTTCCTTCTAATACCAATCAAAATTCTAAATGCTAAGGCTTAAATTTTGCTACCAAGTTCAGTTTTTTCCCCTGGTGTTGCCTTCAAACCCCCCCCCCCTCCCCCAAGTGTATCTAATAATCTTTTACAAAAAATCAATAATCCCGCAATTCCGGAGTCCTATACTTCGCAGCGCCCAGGCTTAGAATGAATTTCGGAGACCCCAACATTCACCGGTAGGCCTACTCACACGATGCCTTATCATGTGATACGGACGTGCAGGTTCACTGACCGGTCAAGATAGCGAGCCCGACCAGACGCTTGTATAACTTTTTCTTTTTACACAAGCAACACCACAGTGACGAATATAGATTTATTTTCATGGCCATGGCGACACAGCGTTTCTAATGAACAAACTGCATGTTATAATGTACATTACGTTGCGTTATCAAACTATTACCGGCAAATTTTAGGGTGGTAATGAAAGCGAAAGTAGATCTCGAATTTCCCGATCGAGCCTCGGTATCACATGACACATACACTTTCGCTTGCTGCCATAGCCGCCTGTCAGCATGAAACGTACTCTCAGACCAGGCAAAGCCGAATGAATATCACAATTGTGACCAGCAAAAATGAACTTACGGACGTTATCCAATTTGGTTTTCAGATATTTGATAACTTTTATGTATTTTCCCGGGTTTTACAGCGAGGCAATTTACAGATTTCCACAAATATCCTTTTATTGGCGACGTTTATCCAACCATTTCCATCGGAACAAAATTTTTCCCACAAAAATCCGACTTATCCGACAGAAAAAACATTTACGACTTCCCTGGCCACCCTGAAAGGTCTATATTGCTCCCTGCTCACAACAAATTCTGCCATTGATTTCTATCTTTAGACAGGTTCTAAGGGACGCAAATTACACGGAACAAAAGAATAATAAATAAAATTTCTGTTCATGGAAACAGCAGTTCTTAAGCGGAGACCACTGTATTTCATATTCAAGGAAGAATTCTGCATAGCCCTTACCTCGCTGTCAGCTGAAGCTAAAGCTTGAATTGTAGGCCATTTCTGAAAAAGAATAAAAAGTTCAAGTATTTAAGGTTACAGCAGTCAAAGAAAAAAAGGGGCTCCTATGATCTTGAGGTACAATGTTCGCCTCTTATTCAGTATGTCCTGGGTTAGAATCCTGACAGTGATGAAAAATTTTCTTCATCCTAATTTTTTCCTTTCCCCTCCCCTGATCTCTAGTCCTGTTCTGTCACCTGCTTTCAACTCCACTCCCCCCACCCTCCCCCACCTCTGACCTCTCCCCTTTACTTTTGACTCTTTCTACTGTTCTCCCGGTTCTTTCTTACATGTCTTTCAGCCACACCCCTGATCTTAGGGCAGGTAAGACCTAACACCTAGCCTTCTCAGATAAGGGTGAAAAATTCCGGGGATCCCATATATGCAAGTTGTGAATGTTAAAGATCCCTACTATGTGGTTCTAAAATCGATAAGAGTAGGCTTTGGCTGCCACAAACACAAAATTCAACTAAAAACTGAAAAAAAGATACTCTAGTCGGCAGCATATAAAAAACAAAGAGAACCTTCGAAATTGGAATGTGGTTGCCAGATAGCAAAAGCGGCCCTACGAAGTAGGAAAAACGATCATGTACGTAAAAATCAGTGGCACTGCAGGGCAGGCTGAAGAACCAGCAGTCGACTACAACTGAGATGTAGCGGAGGAACGCAAAGAAGAAAAGAAAGTAGTCAAAGTAATGCACAAGCCTTTTTTTAATAAACGCAACAGACAATTTTACACAGCCCTCCTAAGGACCACAGATACCAAGCTAAACATACAGTTGTCCGTGTGCAATCACAATAACAACCAAAGTCAAACTAAAACAAAATTGAATGTGTAATCAGTGTAAAAAAATCTCCACAAAAAATTGGTAAAATAAAACATACATTGTTCAGGCATTAACCTATTTTCAAGGAGGAATTTATCCCAGAATTTTGACTTGCAATCTGAACATGAAGCAGAGCCACCAACAACCTCTGCCTTCTTGGAATTTGTTCCCTTACCTTCATCCATCTGTTGTAGTAGTTGATAACTGTGGCAACTCGTGTCTGCTGCAGCATTATTTCTGAAACCCACACAGCATATGCACGCTGATTAACATCCTCTGTTGTTATCTGAGGATTAGATAATATACAGTAAGCATAGAGAAATATAATACTATAAACAATGTCAATACAGAGTGAGTGTGATGCCTGATTGCACATTATAGGCTACAAAGAAAGAAATTAAAAAAGTGTTCGAACAATGAAATAAATGCTGAGTGTATATTCTCCCCATTTCATAATACTGCTGCCATAAATGTTTTTCAGAGAAGAAACATGGTTTCACTTAAAACTGTGAAATAAAAATGAAACTTTGATAAAACATATTATCTTAAAAAATCATTGACGTCATATAATCTAATTCTGACAACCTTCAATGAATCTCTTCATTATAAAATTTACCGTGCTAAGGTTACATTGAAAGAATGCCTACAGCAGGAAAATAATAATGGCACATTTATATGAAGAAGGGATACCACGATTGAATTGGAACATAAAACTAATATTATTAGTCCACCAGAAGACAAAAAAGTCAACGTGTTTTTAAACCGTACATTTCTCCAGGGCAGGTCACGCTTTTTCTTGTCATACCAAGACAAAAGATTTTGACGCATCTGAGAGATTTCTGTAGCAGAAAAATCATGGAAACCGACTTCTGCAGACATGTTATCATCTGTGCAAGAACATCCTGAAAATGAATAGAGGTGCAGGTAAGTGTATAAAAAGTAGAATTAAACAAAAAACGATTTAATCCCCACAATAATAAAATGAACAAGAAATGTTGGCGATTGTTAAGATTCCCGCGTTTAATTCCGATGTGCGTTTTTCATACCCTCAGGCATATTTCGCTTTGGTCCCTAACCCTGCCCTAGGTTAGGGTTAGGGTTAGGGTTAGGGCCAGGGTTAGGGTGAGGGACCAAAGCGAAATATGCCTGAGGGTATGAAAAACGCACATCGGAATTAAACGCGGGAATCTTAACAATCGCTGAAATGTCTTCATTCAGTCCCTAATTGGGTAAAATTTAAATTTCGCTCGTCCTGCACACAAATGTACTCTAATATTTTTTGCTGCAGTGCTGCACATCACACCACTAAAACTGATTGCAAATCAAATTATAATTTAAAAAAAAAAATCAAATCTGCAAAATATTGAACAAGTTTATGGGTTAAAACAGGGTGCCCGGTGCCCCCTTGTAACCAGATCACTTTTACTCTCCCCTTGAAACCCCCTGTGTCGGTGGCTGTTAGGTTGGGAAGTTCGGGAATGCCCACATCTCTTCATATTTTAGACCCAAATCCAAATCACGGCACTTTCAGATGGCGCCCTCCCCCTTACGTGGTCTGCAGAATATTTCTATTAAAAAACTGCACACATAATTAAACTTTAAAGTACCCTACCTGATTTCTTGACTGACTTCGGCTTGGACTTGGTCTGACTCTTACTCCTGGCCTTTTTTGGGGGCATTGTTGCTGCAAACTGTGCAAGACCACGACAATGCCTTGAATAGCTTGAAAAAATAATTCTTGAGGCACTTATTTTGCCTTTCACCTCACATAAATATGAAAGTGGCTCTATATGTAGATCAGGATTGACCTATCAAAACGATCTGAACAGACGGTAATGAAATTATTTTACTTACTGTTTAAGTAAGTCTCCGGCCCGGCAGTGTAATTTGTGTAAAAATCTCTTTCCCGCTCTCCCGCCTTTTTCCCTAAAATAAAATTGTTATGAAACGGGTGCGGACGGAAAGAACAACGCTGATCTCAGTTACTGCAGGTTGGAACTCTAGATCCAATTTCTGTTCTAAATCTGTAACCAAGAATTAAAACAAACAACAACCCAAAACCTAGAGTAGAAGTCAGTCTACTAAAAATAAAAAACAATAGGCCCTAATGAATGAGTTGTAGTGGTCTTGACTTGAGTCTGTCTAGCTGGAGTCGATCGACAATATTATGATAGTTCACGCAGTCTAACAATTGTCTTCATACTTCGGACAAAAGCGGTCTCGGGAAAAAATAATAGAACGTTGTCACCATTGAAATAAGTATGCTTCCCCAAGAAAAGAGGGTTTAAAGAATTATTCTGAATAGAGTGATTTTCCTAAATTCACTTGAAAAAGACGTCAAATTATGCTTTAGGCCTAGCTAAAATACGGCTTCCAAATAAATACATCATGGACATGTGTACACCAAGTGTACACCCAATCTTTGTATGAACGAAAACAAATCGGGAAATGGGAATGCCTTCCCTTGAATCCTCATTCATGTAACATTTTGACTTTTGACATGTTGTACAAGTGCAAGAGGAGAGAGTGAGAGAGGTCAAATTATTTCAACAAACTGTCGAACTCTCCAACTTCAAACTGACTTGACTACTGCTGTTGTGAAACTTTATTTTTCCGTTGTTTCTATAGCATGGCATCGACACGCTATCGAAATTTTCTCCGGCTTTGTGAGAAATGGCCTGTTGACCCTTCAAGAGGCACCAGAGATCTTGGTCTTCTGATCCGTAAACGAGTTGGTGAGGCGTTTTCAAAAGGTGATGCATCTGTAATCGCCAATGAAATAGAATGTGACATAGCGTTTAAATCGCTCCAGAAACTTTCAGACAATTTCTATCGATTCAAGTGGGAACGATCTCGTGATTCAAATGCATCGGGTTCAACAGCAGACTCATTGCATGACACACTTTCTGATCAAGGCCTTGCTGAACTTGCAGAGGAGGGAGGAAAAGGCCTGAGGACAAGAATAAAGGAAAAGATATTTCCACCCAAATCATAACTATGGTGGTGAAATTTCAGAACTGCGCTTTGCCTTACTTTGATTTGTACAGAGGATGTGATCAGTTCCTAGGCTGTGGCTAGTGGTTTCACTTTCATTACTATTACTGACTAATTAACTAATAATAAACTGTTGTGTAGCCTACTGGCCCACAGAACATAAAAAATAATTAAAATTCATTCAAGGTGTGTGTTACTCTAGTTTACTAAACAATTTTCCCAAGAGATTGGCTTGCTCACCCAGCTGCAAAAAGAATCCGCTCTGAGTATTGATGAAACACATCAAAATAAATTATTGCATACTTGTTCTTGACCGGCTGCAACACTTTTCAGACTCTACAATGTCCCCACAAGGATTGAGTCACTGAAATGGAACAAACTAGTCTCTTCTGCCCGATGAATTTTATTGTGAAATGTGTGATTTGTTATGTAGGGGCAGGCTGTTAGTAATTTGAGTTAGAAGGTCTCAAATTCAAGATGATTTGTTTGTAAGTTTCATGTTGAAGTCTAGATCTATAGTGAAACTTCGATGTCATGTCATGTATAATACGACGAACTCCGGTTCAACGAAAACTCGGATTCAACTAGACATTTTTGGGGGGGGTTTTCATTAAAAGCAACAAAATAACTTGGAAGATCCAATGAACACGTTTAAAATTAAAAACTGAACAAATTTGAATTCATTGAAGCCCCTTGCCGGACGAACAGCGTCTGCTGAGGTAGCTTGCACACGATCATGCATTTTTTCTCCGTTAATGAAGATTTTTCTTTTTGCTCTATTACAAGAGACCGTAGATCGCACCTGTACAGGGATTATTCGCATTGTGCGCAACCTGTCCTTCAAAAAGCTTTCTTTCACACCAACAGCGGACGTTGCTGACACACTGATTAGACATGATGTGTCTCATGTGCTGGGGTCGAGAGAGGTCAGATGGGTAGCCACCAGCTCTCTTATGGCTGCTAGTGCAGGTGTCTGAGGGGGGTGGAGAGGTGGGGGTGGAATGTCAGCAGAGATGCAGACGTTTCACTGTTCACAATCAAAACAATCTAATCACCCTTCCCCAGCTACTGAACAAGATGAAGCTGCTCTAACCTAGACATCTAGATTATGAATTGCACACTGGTCTATGGAAACAAACATTGCCGTATGCTAGGCCATGGACTGCAAAGCAACTTGTGACTCGCATTGCTTTTTATAGGTACCAGAAACAAAATTTTCAAAGTAGTTGTATGCCAAATTTATCTGTTGTTCCATTTGAAAGGCCTATATCCACTGAGCATTTTGGTACCATTCTTTAACCTCTCAGTTAATTTTTAAGAAAATGGTAGTTCTTTAAAATTTGATCAAATTTGTTAAAGTCAGTCACTGGCTGCAACCCCAGGTTTGACAGACAATAAAAGAGTACCAAGAGCACTAAATATCTCCACATTAACAGAGTACAATCACTATAACAAATATATGGAGCCTAATTTTTTTCAAGACTGTGAGATCATTACGAATCAGTACTTTATCGCCTCAAACACGATGATCTGTCGTTATTTCGACAAAAACACCGAGCGTTGACCCGGCCGGCGCCGCACCGGGCCCCGCGGCGAGCGAGTCGGCTCTATACTGTAGTGTACCCTGCGTGCGGGGTCACATGCTTTCTGAATCTCGCGGAAGGATTGATGAAAAATAATTCCAAGTTGATTACTTTATTCTAATAGAAAATAAGCTGATCTTTTAATATTAAATATATTTTTTAAGCGGGTGTGATACATATTATGGGTAAAAAGTGATCTTTAAACATTTTGACAGTATTTTTAAAAGCTTTTTATTTAGACGCCAAAGGCAAAACATATACTACAAAAAAGCCCGTGTAAAGCTCTACAGTTCTCCGCCAATGAAAAGACGGTATTTAATCATTCCTCGTTCCGCGAAGCATTTGAATGAACCCGAGTCAATTTTTCAACCGGCCGACCACGCATTCCGACCGCGAGGGGCTTCGCTTTCTTCGGCGATTCTCCAGCTCCTACTAATCGGACATAAAAACAACTTACACCATTGTAACGAGGAAAAGCTGAACTTTTACAAGGTGTACGGCACTTGGTGTTTTAAAGCGAAAAAGCAAAGAAACAGCGATCGGAATTACCCCGATTTCACCGATACCACGCGGTCGGAAGGCTGCGAGGCCGTGTTTACGCTACCTACTTTTTAACATGTGAACACTCAGAAATAAAAATTAAAGATCAGGCTTGATGACTTCATACTGTGGTGTAACACGCATAAGTCTAATGCAGAAGGCTTGAAATCATGCATCTGTCGAACTGTGCTTGCGGTCCTGTTTCTTTTTTCTTCTTTATTTTTATACGAAAATTATGTGAAGCTCAAACAGACGCGGAATAGTCTAACTAATTACACGGCTGTAGAGGTCTGAAGTAAGTCCTTTGAGGGGCACTTTGGACAAAACAATAATAATAATAATGTTTTTTTAACTGAAAAAGGCAAGGTCAGAAAAATACCATCTTCACACCCCCCCCCCCCCCCCTCCACATAAACAGCTAGCTGTGCTATTTTTAGCACGCTGCTCAACAAGTGTGCCCAGGGTAGACCCTAAGCCTCTATCTAGCAAGGCTTGTGTGGAGCGGGAAAGAGGAAAAGTTGTGTGGATCAGGGAAGAGGAAGGGTTGTGCATCACATGATCAGCTGCCCCACCCCTCTTCGTAAAGGACTGTGCGCTTTGATAGGAGAGGCGGGGGTAGGACTGTTGCACTGTTTCGTCACACAAGTGAAGGGAGGTTATCGGCCTATTATTTTGCCCCCTAAAGTAGAAATCTTTGTTGCTTCCCTTTATTCTCGGACACAGCCAGTGCCATAACACTGTTCACGTATCCCTCGAACTTTGGAGGCCGGTCCAATCGAATTCAAGCTATTCGTGTTATACTGTTCTCTGAGTTTCACTGTATGTGTGGTAGTGGTATGCACTATGTTTCACTTATTAAATTAAGTTCAATTTTATTAATTCAATCAATTTTCTTGTTGGCCAACATGAAAGATGATGATGTTTTATAAGAAGACTTGCTTTGAGATTAGGTATAAAGTGCTGTGCTCTCTCATAAAAGTTTTACTAGAAGACTGCTTCCAATGGCTGTTCTGGCATGTTTTGTGCTTGAAAGCAAGCATCTGGTCTGGGAAAGTTTTGTGCTCCATTCTTCACCTGCTTAAGGGTAAATTCACTGATTTAAGATACAGTCTAGCATGCACTTTGCAAAAAATATTGTCATGAGTGCGAGGGTAGATCCTCTGCCAGTAAATTTTACATGTGAAAAGTTTGTGTGTGTGTGGATGGTTCTTGTTGATGTTGTTGTTAAACAGTCTCACAATGAATGTGTGCATTTTCTGTCAATTGATTTGTTAGATCGTTCATTCAGAGTACAGTAAGCTACAGTGGAAACCATATATAACAGGCATGGTAATAACAGGGAACTGGTAATAACAGGGATTTTTTAAATCACCGTTTTTTCCTACTCTTCATCTCTATCAAAAGTTATCAGTTATCAGCAATATTATTACAGGGCATCATCGGAGCCCATTCGGTTATCGCAGGGACAAAGGCTCGTTAACAATGTGTAAAAAGAGAGGGAGAGAGAGTAACGCAGTGATGGAGCAAGCCCACGCAAGCCATGCCACTGCGGCAAGCACACGCAGCGGGTGAAGTGAGAGAGGGCTGTGGTGTGCTGCAGACTTTGATCTAGCCCTAAGCCTAGCTACACTACACATGAATAATTTTTGGATTAGCCCACAAATGCTTACTTCCCTTGCATTTCTGATTTGACAGAGATCTGATATAACTTAGGACTTTTTCTCTAGTCTCACCATCCCTGTTATATCAGGTTTCCACTGTAGGCCTACTTGAATGAGGCTATACATTGTGTATGCAGCAGTGTGATTGCATCATAGTTTATAGGCATGATACTTTTTTTTCTAGTTTGGCATACACATGAATATAAATGAATGTTGTGATTTATTCTGTTTCTTTGTATGTTCAGGTCTGCATACCTGTGCATTTGTATCTTGAGATTATTATCTTATAAATATTATATCATAACATAACTTTCTAGAGGGCCAAATGCCTGTGGAATTTTATGACTTTGATTTTGGGTACCATCTTCTTTCTTCTTTTTTATTTTTCAATCTCACTATGATGTCATATCTAATGACGATCAAATTTGGTTCTCCATGTTGCAGCCTCAATGTGTTTCCAAGTGGACCAGAAATGAAACTTAAAGCTTGGTCTTCCTTTTTGTTGCTGTTCACAAGAATCATTCTACAGATTTATTTGCCAGCACCTCAGTAAACCTATCTTATATGATACCTTGACATCCTAGGTTTTTGGAATCTTGCTTTTTGTCAAAAAATAGATGAATTTTTAACTTTGAAATAATTCAATAAAGCCTTTAATTATAATGAACGTTTCTACTTCCATATATATATATAAGACATTCATCAGTTCCTTTGTGTTTAGAAAGTTCCCCACAGCCCTTTGTTATAATAGAACCTATATTTTGATATCCCCCTCTGCTACCATGCAAAGACAGTAACCTATGGCAAAATGTCTCAGCTCCCCTTGTGATAAATTGCTCAATCAATGGTATTCAATGGTACATGTATTTTGCATATTGAGCCAATTTAATGCAAAAATTATCCATTGCAGAAACAAATAAAGATTCATCTACTTGTTTCGAACCTAAAACAGAACATTCTATCTCCTCAACAGCTCCGATAGACAAATCCAGTTCTGATTTCCTGCAGATAGTTGGCTAATGATGACCCTGATGGGTCCTGTAATACATGTACTGCAAACTTTCAAGCAGCGCTCCACTGTGATTCAGGCATGTATGATGCAATTGTTAGGTTCTTCCTTGGGGCATGCGGAAGTGAGGGGGAAAGTTATTTTGTTGTAGATCTCCAATTGCCTGTTGGGATGCTGTATCCCATTGAGAAGCAGGGTTGAAGCAGCTCACCTCATAAATTACTTAAATTGTGTCAGTGGGGAACACATTCACAATCACTGACTGTGAACTATTTCCATCTATAGTAGAGAGAAACCAGTTTTGGATGGTGTTCCTTTGTGTCTCACTTGTGATGCAATCCTGTCTGAGGCCACTTTCTTTCAACACTGTAAAGTTATTTCAACAACAGAACATTGGTTTCAACGTTTGACAGGATCAAACCAGAAGGATGGAGTCACCAAAAGTCAGTAAACATGTTTAAAGTAAATTTGAGTTTGAGAATGACCCATTCATAATTCATTCACAGTTGGCCACACTGTAGTCCAGCCTAATATTATGTGTTTTATAGCACTTACAACACAATAAGGTCATGTAAGTGCCGAAGATTAGAGGTTTACAAGAGAGTAACCAACACAAAAAAGGAGGGGAGATAAAGACAATGGACGTTTGATGGGAAAGAAGAAGCAAACCACACCAGAGCACCCGCCAACCACCCACGAGCCAACAGAGCATCAATGACAAAATACAGCAATGGGAGTGCTACCACTACCGGTGCATTCATTGTATTTCTGAACTCGAGAAAACCAAAAACACTGAAACAGAAGACATGGTTCTTTCATTTCTGCTTCTTTTGTCTTTAAGCTCCTAGTCATTTGCTGCTCCGTTGAACCAACAAATTTGTGTCTTTAGTGTTTTAAAAAATGTGGGTGTGGGTCACCCTATCAACATTGTTAGGGTGTGTACAGTTAGGAGAACTACCAAAGTTGCATTTATGTGAGGCATCATGGTGAAATCAGGCGCTTGTCCAAATAAATCAAAGAAATCGACATTTTTTGGTTGATGGGCAATTTTTAAAATTTTTTTTTTTTTTGGCTCAACACCCTTCATGTCCATTTCAAAACACATTTTTGGGAGGATTTTACTTAAAAGCATTGATTAAAGGCACAAAAAATGTAAATTTTCAGTTTCCAAGGACTCTCAGGCTATGGAAGTTACCAAAATTTGGCGGCCATTTTCTCACTGAAACCAGCAGATCCCGACCTACATCTACTTCAACTGCAAATATTTAGACTTCTGTTCAAAATAGACGGATATTCTTTTTTACCAAAAGAAAGGCAAATGAACAGGCTTAAAGATGATACCAATTAACTTATAACCCCATATGTCCAAAAATTGACCATCGCCTGACACAACCACATCGTGACACACCCAACAAAGAGCCCATTGGGGTACAATGTATTCAGTATAGTTTTGAAGAAAAAAAAGAGTAAACCCCAGCACTCATGACGTCATGACACTTGATAAAATTCCTAACAGGATATTCTTGAACTTGGCATTCTGAGAACTTTCAGGGCTCTCCACAGAAGTCAAAGTTGGACTCTGGAGGTCCTGCCATACCATTCTTTACTACTAAAAGTAAAAGGAGCATCAAACCCATAGGCTACCTCAAAAGCCCTTGGTAAATGTTCTAGCTTAAATATAAAATTACAGGAGTCTGCGTAAATGAAACACACTTAATCTAAAAACAGAGGTAAACTAAAACTGAAGCCACTGTTACACGCAACGATAAATAGTACAGTCCATGCCGGCTTTAAGCACGGTCATCGGGAGAAAGCTTAAACGTGATTAAAGCCGAAGCATGCTTAAGAATAAGTGCGAAGTAGACATAATCCAGAGATTTTCATGTAGAAAATTCCCCGTGCTATTTCCCTTTGTTTGTAAGTAGGCCTATAGTGGTCCCGCAAAAGTGTGCTGTTATTTAGACACCGGCCATGGTAGTTTTTGTTCGCTTGTTTGTTTTTGTTTTGTGGTCAAATGGGAAATGAAAACTTAATTTAGACGGCCAGTCACGATACAGCACACTAGGCCTACTGTAACACACTGCCTGTGCGTACCACTGCCCGCTGTGCCACTCATACCACCGCCTTCATCCCACCTCGCGCATGATACACAAGCAGGATTAATGGATAGCGAGGGTCAAAGGTGAAATCGCAGCCAGCCACCCTTTCTCGTCTCCCTGGCCCCGACTCTCTTTGTATTTTTTTTTGGGGTCGTGTGTAGCTTTGCCCTAGGCCTAGGCTAGATCCTATGTCCGCGCGCACGGCTGTGTGCATCTCTCTGCCTTCCTCTCCGCCCGTGTGAGTGTGTGTGTCCATCATTTGCGTTCTTTGTGTTTCTCTTAACACACTCCACTGCTGCGGTGTAGACTGTGTTCGAACTACGATGGGTCATCATGAAAATATTGACTGTCTTGTAAATGAAGCATGCTTGAAGCCGAAGTTACCATGCTTATAGGCGTGTAATTTATATAGCAAAAATTCGGTAAGAGCCGTTTAGCATGCTTGAGTCCGAAACATGCTTAAGACCGGCGTGCTTAAAGCCGGCACAGACTGTATCGGATTTGTCGTATGAGAGAACTGCCCATTTTATCGAACTGTGTTGTCTGTTTACACGTTTCAATCTATCGTCCAGTTCTCTATCGTTTGAGGAGATTCCTCGTCATAAAGCCACAGTGTCTCTTTGCGATGACAGCGATTTGCCTGCTCTCTACGTGAAGGTTTCGAGCTCTGGACCTAATGAATGAAAGGCGAACACTACCTCTAGATCACAGAAGCCCCCCCCCCCCTCTTCCCCTGTACATTTTGATATAGCAGAACAGTGTCTTTAGAAAAGGGTGGCCATACTGTAGGCCTACAGTGTTGAGTGTAGAACCGGAAGCTTTGACTCGACTGCAGATGTGCAACGCACCGCTACCGAGTGACCTTGATGCACAGCTTCGCAATGACGATCAACTAAATAATAAAATTGCTAAAATATAAATAATAACGTACCAAATCAGGTTCATCGAGAGCAGCTTTGCTTATTTTGAGACACTGATTCTGAATGAAATCAGTTTTTACGTACGGTAATTATTTTTACAAATTTGAGTCCTGAGTTTAATTCTGCGCGGCGGCAAATTTCAAAGTGAATCTATGTGACATATCACAGCGCGTCTACCTCAAATCTGAACGTGATCGCACGGAAAATATCAAGCAGCACTTGATTTCTCGACCGAGTCTCCAAACCATCGTTCAAACATCCAAATTTCTTTTACAATTTTGTGATTACACCTAACGATTTTATCGTATGATCGCAAGATCGTCCAGTTTTTGTACAATTTATCGTTACGTGTAACCGGGCCTTAAAAGAAAATAGAATCTGTTGTTTTTTTCCCTTCTTCTTCTATTTGAGCGACCTCTGTTGTAAACCAAAAATCCAGCTATCCGGTGGTCCTGCAGATTCTTGTTTATGCAGGTTCCACTGTATGATACTATATGCAATCGTAAAGTTAAAGGTCAACAGTCAAAAGTTGCTAAACATTGAGTAGAAGGGCAAAAATGAAAGAGGAAACATCAAAATCTTGTCCAGAGTGCATTTGCGACCATTCCAAATTTTTTACATGACAGACATTGTGAAATCAAGACAATACAGAACAGCAAAGTATTTCATAAAGAGTTTATTTTTCTTTAAAAATTAAAATCTTTAGTATCCACCTTATATAAGTTATCATAAAGCGATTTAAATGGCCACAGTGTATTCTCCAAGATATAATATATGGATCAATAACAAAAACTCTAAACTACATGAACATAATAATAGAAATTATTTTTTAAATTTTGCAAATCTTAAAAGCAAAAAAAGAAGTAGGCCTACAAAACCACAATGTATAGCGACTCAGCTTTCAAATGCAAGCTACTATGGATATTTGCAAATGAATCATCAAAAAGACAATTTTGATTACATCATGTAAAAGAATGGGTAGGCCTACATTATGAAAAACAATAGACTCCAACTCAAATAGCCTACTAAGGCTATAGCACCTTTAAAATGAAATTTTAGTAAAATAACTCGGGTTTAGTTTTAGTAAGGTATTAGTAGTATTACGGCGCTTGCAACTGCATAAGGTCATATGAGCGCCAAGGGGTGGATGTCAACAGAGAACTTTAGCCTTAACGAGCACAAAGTCTGCTTCGACTATCAAGGCACCCCGAATAAAGCAGTTCACAAGAGAGTGACAAACATACAAAAGAAGTAGAGGAAAATGACGATAGTAATAGTAAGGATGAGGAAAGAAAAAGCAGCAGTTCCCCTTATGTTGTTTCAGCACAGTATGAGCATGACATAGTTAAATCAGCCTGTTTACAATTCTATTGTGCATAAGAACATGTTAATATCCCCCCTTTGAGTTTGAGAATGGCCTAAAGACAACTTCAGTCTGCAGCACTAGCACTGCCCTGGTGGGGGGTGGGGGGAATGACTCAAGATACTCATGACTCACACGATCAGCATATAATACTTTGAATGGTTTTCTTTCAAATAATATCAACAAATTGCTCCTAGAATCTAGCTATTTCATAAAAGCAAAAGATCAAGGAGAACACAAATATTTATTATTACAAATAATAGCCTACAAGTTATAAAATCTTGATTGTCAATAAATTCTTTGGGACCAAAGGAATACATCTGTAATATAATTCTTTATTCCACAATCTTCAAATGACTAACTACATTAACAACCAAATAAAAAATTAGTAATAGATTGCATATATTTATTGTGCATATCATCATCCTTACCCAAAAGAGGCTTTGCGCGCTTCACAATTTATGATTATTCTGACGGACCTTTTAATATTCCGAAATTCTCAGTTTCCAGGGAAGCATTCAGTTCAAACTGCTCTTTTACAGGAACTCAAACTCAAACACCAACCATATACGAGACCTTTCAGTGTCTTAGCTAGCATCTGCGTTTTCACGGCAGCACCCTGCAAATCGCGGCTGCGATTTTTGGCATATTTTGGTCTGCGAATCGCGGCCGCGATTTTTGCAATTTTCAAAAAAGACAAAACAACAAAGCTACTTCATAACATATTAGACATGTATTTCGATAAGTTTTAAGATGTCCATGTGTATCTATTTTTATGCGGAGAATATTTATATAAGTACATTACATACTACTATTTATATTGCTGTCTGACTTTTATTTTTCCCTCTTTGATTTGTTTTAATTGTTGGTATGTTAATTTTTCTAAAAATTGTTCTGATGATTTGTTTTTCTTTTTTTTGTGTGTGTTTATACAGCGTAAAGTCATTTAATTTAATGCTGTTCCTTCCCTTTTAAAAATATAAATGTGTTATGTTAGAGCGTGTCTCAACCAAAACCGAATATTGACACTGGCATGCCCCAATTGTGTGTGATTCCATAATTTACACGTAGGCCTAATATCCTGTAGGCCTACTTTTTCTTGAATTACACACGTTTAGGGTTAAAACAGCCAATCTTCGAATAGGTGGACACGTGCCCTTATTTGTTAATTTTTGTGGTTATTTATCCGTGCAGTTCTAATTTTGATTTCATTCTATTGTGAAATCTTTATTTTTCACTTTTTTACCCTGTGGGTGACTACAAATGATATTTTGGATGCTTAAAACAGAGCACAAGAAATTGTGGTGCTTTAGATTGTTACCTCTATCAACATATTGCTACAATGTTATATATATATACGTCATCACAGAGAGTTGAAAATTATTGGCGACTTTTTTGGCAACTTTTTTGGCAACTTTTGCCACTTTTTGTGGCAACTTTTGGACAAAAAAATGGCAACAAACGCAGATGCTAGTCTTAGCCAAGAACCCATTACCACCTTGGTGAAGTGAGGAAAATTTGGGAAATAGTGTTTCGTCCAAGTACAATATGTCAGGTCTAGATCAGGGCTCTTCCCACTTGACTACCAACATTGAATCATATATAAACTAAACTATAAGATTCAAATTCAAGGGGCACATTTCAAATTAATGAGATCATTCCTTTGACAAGTGTGTAAAAACCGCAGCCTTGCTTCTGAAGACACAATCGACAGCATATCTAGACTATGATTCAAGGATGACATTTCAAATCAATGAGATCATTCCTTTGATGATTGCGTAGAATCCACAGCCTTCACTCTGAACATAAAATATCAGAAGTGGTACTGTAAAGCTTTGTAGAGGTTCACATGAGAAGTCTTATATTAACAAAGACTAACGGGTAATTCACATCAAAACAAGGACATTGCTTACTGGCATGCACATGAATCAGAAAATCGAATTCTGAAAATAAAATTTGCAATGCATTTGGTTTAAAATAAAGGTGATCGCGTCCATGTATGATACAACTTAATTTATCTTTTCTGCAAAGAGTTTGTGCCCCTCATGCAAATTTTCAAAACCCAACCGGCAAACTTAATGAAAATTTTCATCATGTGAACTCACCAAGGCTTTGGAATTCCCTGAGAAATATCGGCGCATTATCAAATCATAATCACATCTGCATGACAACAGTAATGAGCGCGCCTAATTTGAGCGTTTCGTTTTTAAAATACATACATCTTTTTTTAAGTGTTGCATATATATTGGTGTGAAAAAGACCTCATAAAGAAAAAAAGGATAGATTAACAGATACAACAGAACAATAGTAAAAAATAAAGAGCAAAAAAACCAGTGGTAACTCACACCTGATTATTGTAATATGTAAGGAGTAAAAGAAGGAATGTTTTAATACTGACAGGCACACTGTGTAATGTACTCTGTGTAATGAGTATCCATAAATAAAGAAAATATGTATTGCCATTTTCTGATTTTAATATCTAACATTATCAGCCTCAAGAGTTCTGCTCTACTCTACTTCTCTCTTGATCTCCAAAGAAATTTCAGAAAGCTGCACATTATCCTTGTTTATGCAAATGCAAGAACAAAGTGATTATAATAACCTTTTTATTTAAAAATACCCACAAAATTAAGTTGGTGTTCATGGAATAAAAAATCCTGCATCATTGCTAGACCATAAACTCGGCATTTTCTCTTCAAATTACAGTCAAACCTCGTTATACCATCACTTTGGGATGAGCATGAAGTTGGCCCTATAGTGGGACTGACTATTTAATGAGATTTCTCTGTTAAATAGCCGTGACTGCCCAACCTCAACGGACATGATTTTACAGTATGGATCTGTGTTTGAAAAGTGTCTTTTTGTTAATGATTCAAGTGTACATGATACATGCACCTAACATTAAAGCTAAGAGCCTTCTCTCTCTCTTTCTCTTCCAGCTCCCTCTCTCTACAGCTGGGTGGATGCCATATGAGGTTTGACTGTAGTAAAATGGAGGCAGATAGGGCTCCAGGATCTGGTTACAAATTAAAATAACTCCATGTTAACCCATAATTACTGATGAACCTGCCATAAAAATCACCTGTACAAATGGCCAGTTCCATGGCAGCCTCGCATTCTTTCCTATATTTTGAACCTTTCCATAGCAATCGTTATCCAACATAGCCACAGTCAGTCAATTTCATGACAAGTGAGCATCAAAACCTGCTCATAGCAGTCACTTGCTACAAAAATTTTCCCACAACCTGATCTTCAGACAAAGTGCGTACGTTCAATCAATGCAAACAAGCTCTTGTAATAGATAATATTTTGATTAAAACAGAACGGAAAGATAAAATAAAGAATTGAGATTCTAACTCACTGAGCACCACTCTCGCACCATATGTGGTCCGGTAAAATACCGTGACCGCAGCGTATGCAGGTTCAACTGTAATTGACTATAAAGTAAACCCAGCAGTTTAAAAATGCTTGCAAATAGCCCCAGTTGTTTAAACATGATATCGACAAGCTAGTTCTTTGTTGTTTGTGTATATTCACCACTTTTAGTGTGTATAAACGGGTTATTTGTCCAACGAACTGAACAGCTGAAAGTAAGGAACTTCCGCGCAGTTTTTTGTCAAAGCATGGCACGGCGATGTGTGTCGAAGTTTATTGAAACTCTTGATAATTTTCGCGAAGATTTAAGTGACAGTGAAGTATCAGATAGATAACTTCATAAATCAACATGTGAATTCCCCTAGCAGTGATGATCTATCTAGGTCTAGACCAACATCGTCTCTCAATCGTGAATCTGACACATCAGGGAGTACGTAGCCTTGTCCGGCTGGGGACGATTATAGATCTAGCCCCAGTACTAGTACTAGTTCAAGTCAGCCCTCAAAGTGAAGAAGATATATGTACCCAGACCTGGAACATCTAATGAAAGATCTAGTCCTAGCACTAGCAGCACTGACAATGAAAATGTTTCTCAGTTTGTCACAGACGATTTTTATCTAGATATATATTTTTTTAATTTTTCAAAATCAATTATCACTTACATTTTTATGCTACTTCACTGTTCACAATCATGCTTCATTCTCCTACACACAAACACACACTGCCAAAAACATTTTGAGTAAGTTTATTTTAGATTTCTGCTTTGTCACATCATTTCCTTTTTTTTTTTGCAAAAAGTTTTTTCTGGGGCAAATTTGTCCCAACTTTCTGTCCCATACATTTTTTTGTCATTCATTCTTCATAAAATGGGTTTATTGTGTCTGTTGTACCCATATCTTATTAAATAGCACAGAAAATTTCAAAGAAATAGCCTTCAATTAAAATTTTTAATGAATTTTCAAAAAGGGGAAATGAGTGGTTCCCTGGGGTTTGGAGGCAAATCGGGGCGTGGTGCTCAGTGAGTTAAAAGACGTGTTGATTTTGTCTACTCCAGTAGGTGACCATACCTGAGGCCCTGCCATAGCGTCCATCTGTCTATAACGGTCACTTTTCTCTGTGATCTTGAGTAGCTGCAGGTTCAATTGTACATGCATTGAACATAAAAACAATAAAGGAAACTGCACTTATTTTGTGAATTGTAGCCACCTCCTGGGGTTCGCGATGAGAAATTTGTCAATTTGCGCTTGGGTTATCCCTCTATTCAGCATTTTGGGTACAATGTTGATCAATACATGGGAGTAGCCGTGGCCGCCATACTTCATCTAAGGAAAAAGAAGAAAATTGTTTCTTTGATCATTTGAGCACACCAACGTACTGTGACAAAATAATGGTTATAATTGTACATGGCAAAAGAAAAAAAAACAAGATGATAAAACAGCACAAGAACAAAAAGGAATCGTTCTTCCCAGAAATTTTAGAGGAAAATTAATTAGGAAGCACACAGAAAGTAGGTATGTACTTACATTTATTATAAATTTGACAAGAAGTAACCAAGCATACAATATATTTATTTATATTTCAAAACAAAAAAAACAACAGCATAGAAAAGCACAATCGAGGTCACTTGTCAATCATCCTTGTTCTGGAACAAGATAGGCCTAATGAATTCTTCCTGTTCCAGTAAGCCTAACTTCAATACTTGTTGAAATTAAGTATATGCAAAAGGTGGGAAATAATTGCGACGTATGCAGTCAAACCTGTCCAAGATGACCTCCCAATGTCAAGGAGAAAAGTGGCCATTTTAGACGGGTGGTCCTCTTGGACAGTGACATATATTATATATATATATATATATATATATATATATATATGTGTGTGTGTGTGTGTGAGGCATCGTGGTGAAATCAGGCGCTCTTCAAAATAATGAAATCATAGAAAAATAGGCATTTTTCTGTCCGTTCGGCAATTTTTATCGAATTTTTGATTTTTGACTCAACACCTGTTAAGGTCAATTTAAAAACACATTTCTGAGTGGATTTCACAAAAAAATGTTGATTTAAGATACAAAAATGTAAATTTGCAGTTTCTAAGGACTCTAAAGCTTTGGAAGTCGCCACACTTTGGAGGCCAATTTCTCTTTAATTTTACCTCTTAAACCAGGCTACCCCCACCTCCATCAATCGCAAATATCTCGACTTCTACTCATGATAGATATAAGATGAGTATTTTTTTCACCAAAAGCAAGACAATTGAACAAGCTGTAAAGTGATACCATTAACTCCACATGTTCAAAAATTACAGAGCACCTGATTCCACACACACACACACACACACACACACACACACACAAACATACACACACACACACACACACACACATATACACACACACACACACACACACACACACAAGGGGAAAACCAGCGATGTCAGTTTTTTTTATTTTCTGGGTTATTGTCCCAGCATTATTCCTGCCTGGATCTGCATTAGTCCACTAAAGTCACATAGGTTACGGAAAAATCAGCGCTGCCAGTCTCTGTGAGAGTTTGAAAATATAGCCTACAATAGAGGAACCAGCGATGTCACTGTCAGGATCTTCACAACGGAAAAGCCAGCGATGTCAAGCACACTTTCTTTTGTTTTTTGTTGTGTCCCTCTGTGACCAATCAGTGATCATATTTCAGTTAAAAATAGTGAAATGGTATAGGTTTAACGCCCCTGTCAACACTATTAGGTTATTGAAGAGGTGGGACGTCCGAGTGTAAATCCATCCTTGAAAGGACCGAGCCAAATAGGAAATTCATGGAAAGTGCCTTTCCCAAGGACACAACATCGGACTGAGCTGAGGCTCGAACCCCGACACTGTTCTTAAATGAGCTGGGAAGCTGGAAAATCATTCATCGGCACCCATGTTACGCTAACCTTTGATTTTTCAAAGAACTTGGGCTGCCTAAACATTTCGGCAAACAATTTGTAGTCGTTGGCAGCTATCTTTCTTCTCCTTTGAAATCTACTCTCTACTAAGTGATGAAACAGTATACCTGTACTGTTACCAGACAGTCGGCGAAGAGGGTGGAGACGATGTGGCCAGCATGTTGCTATATAATACTACATTACTTTATTCACAATCTGCTAGCAATGTAAATGGTGCGCAAGCCAGAACAAGAACTAGACAGTGACCCGGTTTCTCTGTCATGTTGTTGTCCACCAGAAAAAGTACGAACAAGTGAAAATCTCATTTCCGGTGAGAGGCCACAGCAACATGGAATGCAACAGTGACATGGCAGTTGTGAATGAGAAGATCACTGTAGGTACGCCAGCCAGTTGGGTGGAGCAATTCGAGACAGCCCTTTGGAAACCCTTGCTGCTCCAGATAGTGGGGATGACACTTAGCCGTATTCCAGAATGTGTCAGAAAACCTTAAACAGCACTACCGTGTCTACTGCCATATACCCACTCGACCTCGGCTTGAAATCTTCCTCTCAAAGGCCCATCCACAGCTAATGCAGTATAGAGAGAGCTGGAATGGTCCGTTTCACACTGCAATCATTATAAAGCCAGTGGAAAAGAAGCGCGCTGCAAGACTCCAGCCCCTGAAACCTCTCTATAAGAGCCTGCTGACCATCAAAGCTGCCAAACATGCAGACATGAAGGTCTTAAAGGTGTTCTGGTCCGACAACTTTTCTCCAAATTGCCACATGCAGGAGGAAAAAGGGCCACACAAGAGTCTGATGACTGAGAATCATCATCCAAAAATGAATATTAAATAAAATTAAAATAAACATAGTAAAAATATTACAAAGTGGTTTTCAATTTTCTTATTTGAATCTTTTAGTTTTGCTTGTATTCACAAATGAGTAAAGAAACTCTTAATTTATTGACTATCTAGAAGATGGAGACCTTGCAAACAGTTTACAAGGAAAAAACCAGCTCTGTCAGTTTGCTACCATACATAATTTTTCTATTTTGCTCTCACCGAAACGACCACAACACGAGGATTGTGAAAATTTCTCATTTTCAACACAAATACTTGAAGTAAATGTAAACAGAGGAGAGGCCATTGTAGCAGAAAAAGACATAAGTCTTGAAAGTTTGTTTTTCCATTATCTCGAAACTGCAAAAACCTGACATTGCTGGTTTTTCCTTTCATATATCATTTGTACAGGTGATTGTCTTGAACAGGTGGTTGTTAACGCACGTTTGACTTTTTTTTTTATTTCTCCTGAAAAATACACACTGTAGACTATCAATAGCAGTACCAGTACTACTACAACTATTTTCTATCAAGATGTCACTATACTCACAAGTCTGTGCTTTGTATGAATATCATGAGCAATGAGAACTCGATCCTCCAGTCCTTCATCAACCAAATCTTTTATGACCTTGACCCTCTGTGCATCACTGGGCATGTCGATAGATTCGAGAAGCTGATAATGAGAGGTTTCTATACCAAACAGGTCATACTCCAGGTAGGTTCCAAGCTTGGCAAACTCCATGAGCGTTTCTTTATCCAGTAATGTTCCTTTGTAGAAGATACAAAAAACAGTGCTACTTTCAGACTGAATATCATGGTCTATGTTCATGACATCTACAGGTAAGAAAATCAGAATGGGGCATTGGATACTGATCTTCAATAACATTCTGCTTGCATATCTATACTGACAAGCTGAAACTTTAGAACAAAATGAAAGAAAAACTGAAAATGTCACTGACAAATCAAATATAATAATATGATCTAAAAACAAAACTGACATGAACAGGACAAATTGACTCATGAAAGTTATTGTAATTATTGTCAGGAACAGGTGCTGTACCCTGTACAACCAAGGCCACCTTCTCTTACAAGAACTGACTTTTCATACAGAGAGATAATGATCACTGATTTTATCAAAACAATAACAAGTCTTTTTATATATAACTTGTTCCACCTGAACAGAATAAACCCGGAACTTCCCCCAATGTGTCCCTTGTGTGACTATGCATATGAGACTGTGGAGCATCACCTGTTCCACTGCACAGCTCTAAATGACAATCAGAGCTATCCTTCTCCCTCCGAGACCTAACATAGACAACACACTCTATGGAACATTACAGCAACTGCAGCAGACCTGCACTTATCACTACATGGCATTGGACAGAAGGGCGAGAGCCCAGCAGTTGCTGGATCGATAACAACAACAACAACAACATATATAACTTGTCTTACTGCAACATGAAACAAACACGTTCGGCACAAAAACAAACCAAAATATCGTAAAGTAAAAGTAAACAACTACTTGCTTTATTCTCATCAACATAAGTCTCATTTCAACATTCCTAAAACAAATACAGTACACAGAATGTGAAGTACATTGACTAGACAGCAGAACTGGTAGCGCAAGAGCACAGGTTCCAATCCTTGTCTGGGCCCTGTACAGTGTCCTTGAGTAAGACATTTTAGTTTTACACAAGTTTTCGTCACTTCACTCAGGTGAGAATGGGTACCCGGATAAGGCAATAGAAAGACTTTTATAACATTTGAGCGCATGTACAATGACAGCTTAGACTGAATGCCTTCCAGGTAACTGAGATTGTTTCGGAACATTATTATTATAGGGTCTGCCATGGTAATATTAAATTGTAAAGCAGAGCCTACTTTTGAACACGGATGCATACGCTATAATGCAATGTACTATCTTCAGCAACTAAACAAGTATACATTACTCATTTACCCTTTAAGTGGGACAACATGTGCAATCAATTTTTGTTATCACTATTATTAGCAGTAATTATATATGTCAGGCATTGTGGTTAAATCAGGTGCTCGTCAAAATAATGAAATCAAATAAACTGGCAATTTTCTGACCATTGGGCAATTTTTTTCGAATTTTCTTGTCTTTGGCTCAACACCTCTTATATCCATTTAAAAAACACAGTTTTCTGTGGATTTTATTAAAAACTTTTGATTAACCCTGGTCCAGCAGGAGCCGGGTTTATGTTCCCCGAAAAGCCTATTCTGGCACCTCGCCTTCCGTCCAGTCCCAAGTCAGTCCAGCCCTGGCTCAGCACATGTGCGCCGAGCATCATCTGTGTGATGAACGGGTCCCGTATTCCCGCAGCTCATATGTGGGTGCATCAGTCTGCTTAAGTTTATGTGCATTTGTGGCCTACTTCAAGAACCGCCTGCGTTGGTGCGTGACCGAGGCATAAGTTTCATTCAAAACACACCAAGTTGGTAACTCTAGATGTTCGTCCAATGAAATTAGAAAAAATGTACCCACTTAGCTGTGAGGTGCTCGAAAGGATAGCCAGGAAACAAGACTTCCATATTTCTATACAAAATCTTTCAAATGAGCTTGATTTTATATAAAATGATATTACCTGATAAAAATAAAATTATTTGATAGTTTGTACTGGTAAAAAGAACAATTTGAAAAAAAAACATTCGGAAATTGACCTACATTACTCCCTTTCAAACCCCAGATCATTCGTAACAAAACAGGGTCTAACAAGGTTATTCGAATGGGCATAATTACTCGTAGTGTCAAATCAGCTTATGAGAGGGGGTTATTCATGTATTCTTAACACTTTATAAATAGAAAGCTATAAAAGATAGAGCGCTATTTTCATCATCGATTAACACACTCCAACGGTATTCACGGTGAAAACAAACACGTTTCCAGTGCCGCTCGCTGTAAACCAACAGAACACGCTGAGTGACCCCAGCGGCCCACCGGGAAAGTCCGGCGTAATAGTTTCTTGATAAGATTTTCATCTCAGCACAGACACAGGACAAGAGTTATAAGCACCAAAAAAAATGTAAATGTTTAGTATCCATGACAGGACTCTAATTAATTAAGCAATAGAAGTCACCCATTTTCTTGTTAATTTTACCCCTGAAACCAGATGACCCCAACCTCCTTCAATCGCAAATATCTTGACTTCTATTCAAGATCAATTGATATTTTTTTCCCAAAAAACATGGCAAACGAACAGGCTTTAAGACAATACTAATAACTCCAATTGCCCAAAAATTGACAAGAACCTGATTTCACCACGTCATGACACATATGCCAACTTACGGTCTAAGTGGGACATAACAGTGTGCTCAGCCTTGCCACCGACCTCTAGAATATAACGCATCGCTTCTGTAGGAGCACAGGGATCGCGGCCAGGGTGGATGATGACAGGGCAACCAAGCTCTTGTTGAACAATAGCACCGCTGCGTAGTGAGCGCCTCTCAAAGTCTGTTGGTAGTTGAGGGTACAGTTTTCCATTAGCAAACAGCAAGCATCCATTCTAATAATTTTATCTCTTCTCAAGTCCAATTCTAAGACAAAACCCTAAGCATTTTATTTACTTCTTAAATTCTGTAACACTTTTTGAATAAAATAAAGAGAAATGCTAACAAGATATGATGAGTTCAATCCTGCCAGTAGAAAAAACACAAAACGCATCAGTTCGCTCAGATCTATAACTTTTTAATACTGGTTTACTAACTTACAATGCAAATTTCAATTTCAAGACGCTTTGAAAGAGAGCATTTATCATAGTCATACTTTCAAAACAAGAACAAAAAAGTACAAGCTCAGTCGTGTTTTGGTACAGGTTTAATGCCCTCCCTTTTTGTAGACATTGCAAAGATTGTAAAGAGGTAAGGAACCTCAAATTTAACATTCATTTTCAACAGGACACAACCAAGGGCATGAAGAAATTCCAAAAAAAACCTAAACAATCTAAATTCAACAACCCCCCCCCCCAACTTCCCCCCCGGGACTCGAACCAAGGGTCGTCACATTTCAGAGACAGACAAGAAGATAGAAAGAGGAGTCAAAAAAGGCTTACGGGGCAGAGGAGTAAAGCTATTTATTTAACTATGTTGCAGCAGCTGATGAAAACATGCCATAGTCTTCCCACAGTAGTTTTAATAAACATCAATCTTTTTTTCAGTTCATCTTCAAGCACCCATCCTGGACCAATAACAAGAGAGACGCACTCACCTGAGATAGGCCAAGCTGTTCCGATCTCTCCAATAATGCCACACCTGATGCCCTCGGTTCCCTCCAGTATGTCTGCTCTCATCACTTCTGCCATCTTCTCCTCACTGTAACTTCTAACAGACTCTGTTTGGGCTGCATCCACATAAAATCCTGGACATTGGGAATGAAAACAAATTATGGCTACCAGGAGAAGCACTTCACATAATAATAGGCTAATCATAAAAATAATAATAATAATCATCATTATCATCATCATAAATATCACTTCTATAGCACCCATTGCCCCCCCTGGTGGCTCCAGGTGCTTCACAATTAAATAAGAATTAAATCAACGTTTCATGCGTACTGGCCCATTCAATGTTCAGCAATTCTTTCAAACACAACTCGAAATCTGACTAAGAACACATTCACAAAAAGACAATAACCGTAGCTACAAGGTGTTGTATAGATACATGGGATAGGAACTATTGTCACTTCTTATGATGGAACATTACAAAGCAGTCCTAACACAGAACTCTGAGGTACCCCGCAATGCTGTACGTATAGCTGACTTTTTTCCCATTCACAAGAATAGACTTAATGCCCAGATAGTATGACTTGAACCACTCAAGAACAGTACCAGCTATTCCAAATGTCTTTTCCAACCTTTCTAATAAAATGGAGTCTCCTTATTCTTTGCATTCCCCTGCTAGATCTCAGGGGTAGCCGACTGCTGGTTCTTCAACCTGCAGTACAACTGACTAAAACTCATGTGACTGTTTTTCCTGCTTAGCCTATGTCTCCTTATGCGCAACGCGACATTTAGTCGTGCGCGACAGTCACTAGTGATAAGTCGCGAGGTGTGTATCCTTATGCGTGACCACATCGCCCCAAAAATTTTCAGTCACATGCAACAAAAGCGACAAAACTGTCTCCTTAAGCGTGTGCATGGCGACGTTCAGCCACGCGCGACTGGCTAAACCCTCGCATGACTGGCAATTCACAAAGTAGAGACAGTGCCATATTTTAACCCCTTCGTTGCCTTATGACGTACTGGTACGTCATGAAAATGTGTAATTTTTAGCGTTGTGCCGTACCATGTACGTCACGGAAGTTGGCAAAATGTGCCGCTCCTGGATGCCTATATGACGTTACATGTACGTCATGCTAATGGCCTAGCTGTAATTCTTTTGTACGGAGTTTTAGCCTCAAGCCCAGCATAGATTTGTATTTGGGAATGAAAGATGCGCGTATACGTACCAAATTTGCTAGAATTACTTTACTGATCAATAAACACAGATCTGGGCTTGGGGGCGGCCGCGTGCTCTCAAAAAAAGAACACATCGAAATGACTTTTAAAATTCAAATAGATTCATATTTTGACTTACATTTGTAGATTATTCGAAATTATGAGTAATAAGATAGGAGGAAATGGGGAATAAGAAAAGTGACGACTGAAGATCCAGTGTCTGAAATATATCACGAGTGCGCTAGACCTAGATCTAGACTGCGCGACCATTAATAATAATAATAATAATAGATAGCATTTGCATAGCGCATATCCCCGCTCAACAGCAGGCTCTATGCGCTTTACACTATATTAGTGTCATTAACACTGAGACATTAGGCTGCTGTCCTCTGAAACGAGCTCAGCTGAAAATCAGTGCTGACAGTAGGAACGCATACCCCCTGGCAACGAAAGGGTTAATGTCAAGATAGACAAGGAAGTACAAAGTGCGTCAGATGGGAGTTCTACGAGCCACTGACATATTTTTTATTCCGTACATGGCCAATCTCGTGTACTGTAAGTCCTCCTCCTCCTCCTCCTCCTCCTCCTCCTCCGCCTCCTCCTTCATCTCCTCCTGCTGTCCATCAAAAAAAGCAAAAAAACAACGAAATTAGATTCACAAAACTTGCATTGAGTCAAATTTAGTATGAACATCTTACACGCACGCGCGCCACACACACACACACACACACACACACACACACACACACACACACACACACACACACACACACACCACACTATACACTGGCCCCGATCGTGTGAAACAAAAATATTGCAATGGCTGCAACACACCGAAGATAGATTGAAGGCGTACTTTTAGTCACTTTTTTTTATTTGAATGTGAGTTCTTGACAAGAGATAAGACTACAAAAAGAAAATTAGAAAC
>NW_004797752.1:382393-398323 GCF_000002075.1 Aplysia californica
GCGCTTTACACTATATTAGTGTCATTAACACTGAGACATTAGGCTGCTGTCCTCTGAAACGAGCTCAGCTGAAAATCAGTGCTGACAGTAGGAACACATACCCCCTGGCAACGAAAGGGTTAATGTCAAGATAGACAAGGAAGTACAAAGTACGTCAGATGGGAGTTCTACGAGCCACTGACATATTTTTTATTCCGTACATGGCCAATCTCGTGTACTGTAAGTCCTCCTCCGCCTCCTCCTTCTTCTCCTCCTGCTGTCCATCAAAAAAAGCAAAAAAACAACGAAATTAGATTCACAAAACTAGCATTGAGTCAAATTTAGTATGAACATCTTACACGCACGCGCGCACACCGCACACACACACACACACACACACACACACACACACCACACTATACAAGGCTTGTCGACCGGCACTCCTTGACCTTGGCTAGGTATTTTGATCAATGGTGATGCTCTAAACCTGTCACACCCCCAGTCTGTCGCACGTGACGAAACCCCCGATCACTACATGGACCGATCGCAGGCGCCGGTCGCGTGTGACTAAACGTCATGTCGCGTGTAAGGAGACGGTTTCTTTAAAATCTTACTTGATTGACTTTAGAGCGGCAAGGACCACATGCGACGCGCGTCGCATCGCACATAAAGAGACAAGCTCTTAGTTGGACCCCTTGCCTTTAAAGCAGCCACATTCCAGTTTCGAAGATATTCTTTGTTTTTATACTGACTAGAGTCATTTCTGTTTCGGCAGAAATTCATTTTGAATTTTGTCCGGGTGGCAGCTGAAGGCTACTCTAATTGATTTAAGGAATTGATATGAAATCTTTAAGTCACCTGCAGAACCGTCAAAGGAACTGTGCCACCTCAGCCTGTTGGCAAAACATTTGGCACCACCACATATCTGCCTGATGGCTAAAAGGTTGACGGGCGCCCATAAGAGTTTTGTTGTGATTTATCTCAATTCTTCATGAGAGGTCTGAGGCTGTCCGAGTACTGACGAGGATTGCGTAAAATGATGCCCTAAAAATCGTACGTCTTTAGGGTCTTTAACACCTATTATAGCTTAGCATACGATCTGGCAGAAATTTTAAAATCTGAGTTTATTTTAAGTTCAGCTGGAGCTGTACATGTATAACTTGGTTGTTACAGGTTTTTCCCCTGCGCACTGCAATTGTGCAAGACAATCTAGATGAGTCAAGATTGCCTACAGTCTATCTCTAGTCTTTACCAGTCTACTATGGGCAAGTTGATAATCAGTGCTATCTTGTTATACCGCCAACTTCATGCTTGTCCCTAGGTAGGTGGTATAACGGGGTTTGACTGAACTTGTAGTAGAAAGAGTCAAGAGAAAAGAAAAGAGCTTGGAGCCTGGTTAGGGAAGAGGGGGGGAGGGAAAGTGGAGATGAAAGCAAAAATGATAGAACAAGTCAGCAGAACAGGAAAGGCAGGGAAAAGAGAAAATTATAGGGAAGAAAGGTTTGGAACCCAGGATCTATTGAATGAGAGGGAAACACCACACCTCTAAATCAGGAGAGTGCCCTGTATACATCTCTTCAAAATCAGAAACACATGAAAACAAATCCCACCTGTTCCACAAACAACATTCACTCCAGTGCTCTGAGAGATATGCTTCAATGTGGCCAAATCTCGATAGATTCCAAGGGATGTATTTTCTACAATAGTGTTGCCCCCATTCTCCTGGAGACATAAAAGCATTCTTTTAGTGTGTGTGTGTGTGCCTGCATCACGCTTTGCGTGCGTGCGTGTGTGTGTGTGTGTGTGTGTTGTGTGTGTGTGACTGTGTGTGTGTGTGTGTGTGTGACTGTGTGTGTGTGTGTGTGTGTGACTGTGTGTGTGTGTGTGTGTGTGTGTGTGTGTGTGTGTGTGCCTGTGCATGCATCGTGCTTTGTGTGTGTGTGTGTGTACGTGTGCATGCGTCTGTGTGTATGGTTCACATCTACTCAATTTCGAATCCTTTTCTTTTAATGTTTGTACTAAAATCACTGCAGAATTAGTAAATAAGACTCCCGAGTACTTCGTTCATAGAATATAGTTTTACAACTCATATATGCGCTATGAGTTTAACTTGAAATAACCGATATTATATGAATTTATACACATTCAATAAGAAACAAAAAAGGAAAAGAAAAATAGCAGTAGTTAATGATCAAAACAAAGTGTAAAAATGCAAAACCAACATAATTCTTTACCACAATCAATGAAAAAATAAAATCATATTAGAATTGCACTAAAGAATTACCGTGTCTGTGTTGATTGCATTCATGACCAATTGCTACTACAACATAAAAGAACTTGTCACCTTGAAAAACAGAAGTTCTTCTATTACAGCCTCACTTTCCCCATACAGTGAAAGGTTCGGCCAGTGGCTGTATCTGAAGAAATCAAAACAAAAGAAAAAAAAAATGAAGATGGTAATGAAAGATGAACAATGCAAGTTTTGGCATTTACCGTACTTCAATGGCAATAATCAGTTCTGTACAGCAAGCATGACTATGTTGGGATGACATAGGCTTACTATCATTTGAAAGAAAGAATAGAACAAACATATTCTATCACTAACTTTTTGTCACTGAAAAATGTTGGCATACAGCATAACATGACAGATGCCACTGGCCAAAGCAGAATAGAATGAGTTTTGAAATCAGTCATTATGAAGTTAATAGTTCATAGAATATCAACATCATAGATCCCCACCCCACCCCATTCCATCCTCCCACTCCACTAATTAAAGCTTAATTTTTCTCCACATACATATATATGTACTAGAATTGCACAAAATACCCAAGAAAATAATCTGAATTTCCAGGAAAATTACAAATAAAACCTTAAATAAAAAATTTCACTTTGTACAAATACTGAAAGAAAAATAAAGATTGACTCCAACATATCAGTAACAGTTCTTGTAAGCAAAATATAACCATACGTATAGACTGGCGTCTGTGGGGTAAGGGAGGCATTTAAGCCGCATTTTATTTGCTGTCTCACGCATGAGAGTCCAGCTCCATTCCCGAGTGGGGAGAAATTTTTATTGAGTACATGTATCTCTGTCTTTCTGCTGCGACATTGTATCCCTCTCATAGCCTTTGACAACCAGGGTCTGTAGCCCGCCTCCTAATTAATCTAAAATTGTATCAATGGGGGCATTGTACGATACACATGAAGAAAAAAAAATCATTACAGTCAAACCTGTGTAAGACGGCCACCCATTGTCAAGGAGAAAAGTGTCCGTATAAGACAGGTGGCTGTCTTAGGCAGGACTGATCAAGATGAAGAAAACAAACCCCATTCCCGATCGAAAGTAGCCGCATTATTGTTGTTTTTTGTTGTTGTTGTTGGTTTGTATTTTGTTTGTTATTTTCATTTTGTTGCTGATTTTGTGCAAGAGTGACAATAAAATGAAATGTGTCAGACAAGGAAGACCGAGTGCTATTGTAAAACAAACATATGGATCGCCACCACTCGAAGAACAAGCGACGCTTCTGTCACAAGTCCATGTTGACGTCCATTGTTAATTTGTTACAGACTGGGTAAACGGTGACCACTCATCTCACTTACGATTTGTGTATGAGTTCTGGGCGGGGCTTATGGGTTATGAAGAATCACACTCTAACCTCACCAGCAGCTGGAAATTGGTACCTATTGGTCAACAGTGGGAGGGGCCTACGCAACATGATCGGATGGAGCGACTACCTAACAACAACGACAGGTGATTAGATTATGAAGGCTCGTCCACAACGCCAGGGGTCAATGCACAATTAATGACAAAACGTAATGGAGTCACAAAGGTATTGCTTAGTGTGATAGGGGTTGTGTGTTAAAATATGGTGGCCGCGGGCGTTGGACAGGTGCCCGTTTTACACAGTTAAACTATATAGAAAAAACGCAAGGGGGGAAATGGAAAGTGGCCGTTTGTACAGGTGACCGTCTTATAGAGGTGGCCGCCCGGGCAGGTTCAACTGTACATAGTACTGAGAGTAAATAAAGACAAACATCTCAGAAAGAAAAGAGATAATATCAATATCAGTTTTTAACAGTTAATGGTTCATCTTAGGAATAGTTTACCTACTACCTTAAAAATCAAACTTTAATGATCAAATCATTTATCCCAATACAGAATACAATCCTTAAAAGTATACACCAGAAGAAAACCACCAACAGTCGGGCACGGAAGTCAAACACATGAAATTGGACATCCATAATTCAGATAAACTGAAAGCAACAAAATTAAAGAGATATCAGTCCAGAAATGTTATTGTGCATTAAGCTATCCATGATTTTGAGTTTTCAGTGTCCATATTATCTGCGCTGCCACTGTATTATAACAGAAGGTAAAGCCTACGGTACCATTATAGCGCTGTAAAACTGATCAAAACGCCATCCAAACTTTGAAAAAAGCAAGAAAAATTACATTTCTTTCGCTTCCTGAACTTCATGACATGAGTATATATGGAGAAATGAAATTATATCTTACGGATTCTGTCGTATCCATCCTAAATTTTTCATCTCAAAAGGAGCATGGATGTACCCTTCAGCCTGCTTATTTTTTGGTTCCGTATAGAAACTTGGGACTTTGAGGTAAAGATGCTCATGGGGAAGGGTAACACCAGCCTGAGACGGCTCAATGACACCTTGAACTGAAGAAATAAAAAAAGAATTAGAAATAAGCATGCATGCTTCAGTCTGAATTTTAATTAGCTGGTAAATAGAGACCAAGTTTTAAAAAGATGAGGGCAGGGTGGCGGTGTTGCTTCTCTCTCCCCTCAAAAAAGCTATTTAAAAACGTCATAAACCTGGTGGCTAGGCCTGCATTTAACATCATCTTATTATATTGCATCATCACCATTTGTCATTATCAGCAGCGGTATATCTCGCTGCACTGGGACCCATGCACTGGTGCTGCACAATAAACATTGGACTAGGCCCTCTGCGGAACTCCTCCCGGTGTATGACAAGGATAACAATTATAGAATCTTCTATGATAAAATAAATAAAACAAATGCAAATGCATGTCGAGTTAAACACAATATACTACACCTTTCCCAGATCAAATATCAAAATAGAGAGCTCAAATACAGCATTGAAAGCTCAAATATCAAAATAGTCAAATTAATTCAACATAGAGAGTTCAAATTCGAACAATGAAAAACGTAAGCAAATATCAGCTCAAATATAATCACAGCGGAGAGCTCAAATGCAAACATAAGGGAAATCAAAGTCCATTCAAGTGCAGCATAGGAAAGTTCAAATTCAACAATCCGAAAAACTATGAAGCTATGATGTAACCATCATCTCCAAGTCAATAGAAGTTACTCGGTCTCTTAGCAACGTTCGTTGTTTACTGTTCACATCTCTCGCATTCAATACTCACCGTCTGCTCTCTAGATCTAGACCTACACCTCTACCCAATCAAATATCAAATAGCGAGTTCAAATTCAGCAATGAAAGTTTAAATAACTGTCTCTCAGCTACATTCGCTGTTTATTTACTGTTCTCGTCTCTCTCCGTCAGCTGTCAAGATCTAGTCGTACCTAACTTTGTCGAATGCCTTAGGCACAACAAGATCATCGACATGCTGGAAGTCCTCAATATTGACGGGAAGGACTTAAGGATTATCAAGAACATGTACTGGGATCAAACTGCTGCAATGAGAATAGAAAACGACATCATCGAACACATATTAAGCATGCCTGACCAAAAACCAAATTAATACAAAGAGTCAGTCTCGAGGATAAACAGAGAATACCGGTATACGAGAAGCCTTTCTGCGAGGTGACGATTACATTATGCTCACAGTTGCATATAAACTGAAACAGTACCATACGCCAAAACACTGCATACAGTACAGTAGGCTGAGCGATCGAAACTGACAACGTTGTTGAAAAGAAATTTGAGAAAGTAACCAAGGAAATAAAAGATGCTCTAGTTTCCATAGTCGAAGACACCCAGATTACACTTTCAACAAAATAAAAACAGGTCTTTGAATGGCCGTGCCATACACATCTCGCATAGGCCTATGTCGCTGCGACTACTTTGAACAGATTTTCAGAGAGAGAGAGAGAGAGAGAGAGAGACAGAGAGACAAAGACACAGAGAGACAAAGAGACAGAGAGGGGAGGGAGGGAGATCTCGACGAAAGATAGGAGGGTGGGGGTGATTGAAGATAGATACAGAGAGAAATAAAGAGAGAGAGAGAGAGAGAGAGAGAGAGAGAGAGAGAGAGAGAGAGAGAGAGAGAGAGAGAGAGAGAGAGAGAGAGATAGAGGGAAAGAGGGAGGGACTGATCGAGATAAAGAGAGAGAGAGACAGAGACAGAGACAGAGACAGAGACAGAGAGAGAGGGGGGAGGGAGGGAGGGAGAGGGAGGGTGGTTGAAGATAGATATACAGAGAAAGAGATACAGAGAGAGAAAGAGGGAGGGACAGAGATAAAGAGAGAGAGGGAGGGAGGGAGAGAGTGAGAGTGAGAGAGAGAGAGAGAGAGAGAGAGAGAGAGAGAGAGAGAGAGAGAGAGAGAGAGAGAGAGAGAGAGAGAGAGAGAGAGAGAGAGAGAGAGAGAGAGACTATGTCAAACAACTATTGCAGTTTATAAATGAGTGTTGAATTTGAACTGACAAATATTGAATTTGAACTGACAATGTTGAATTTGAACTGTTTAAATTGTTACAATTGATAGCACTATTTTGACATTTCGTTTGAGCTTCCTGTGTTACATTTGCTCTCTCTATTTTGTTGTTTGAACATATATATGTGGAATTTGATTTGACTATGTTGAAAAAAAAATGTATACACAAAGCTGCAGCGAGCACCTAGCACACCTCTGTGATTGGCCCAAATATAAATGACGTATTTCCGCAATCTATATTTGTCATCTTCCCAAGACTCTTGGGTTTCCCTCGCCGGTAACTGACTAGATCTCACCGTGTTTGGGTTGGGGGGGTTTTTGTATTAATTTATATTATCTTTTATAAACAATCTCAGCAATTTTCGTACCATAAATCTACCTTCTCCTCAAAGTTGCACACACACACACACACACACACACACACACACATACACACACTCACATGCACACACACGCACACACACATGCACACACAGACACGTGTGCACACACAAGCGCATGCACACACACACGCATACATACACACATAAGTCGAACCTGCCTTAATGGAAACCTGTGTAAAATGGAAACCTGTCTTAACGGAATCTCCCTGCTCCCCCCTTGATATAGTCCTCTTTAATTACCTGTAGATCTTATAAAACGGAAACCTGTCCAACACGGAAACTGAAAGAAAAATCCACTCCCTTCCGAGGGTTTCACCTGTCTAAGACAGAAAATGCTTTGCCCGCTCAGCCCTGATTTGACACAATACTCCCAAGTTTGGTTTGACCAGCTCTAAACTTAATGCCATGGCAATGCTGCTGGGCAAGGAAGGGGAGTAGGGGAGCAATTTGAGGGTAGATGTTACCCTAGGCCCACAGAGCAGTTGGCTCAGATGTTACCCCATCATGTGAGCCCTGAACCATGCAGCTGGTCAGGGAGGTGTGGGTGTGAAATCTCATGACTGCTCGTGAGAGTGCTCGAGTAGCAAGCCTCAATGGAAACTTTCCTGGCTAGCCAGAAGCCAGAGGTGTGAAATTAGATTGACCAATGCCTGCCGCCCTGATCGTACAGCCAGCAGAGAAAAGAGTTCCTTGAATTGTTATTACACGATGGCAGTGAGGGGTGGCATTGGTTGACTCTATTTGTTACACTGGTGGGTGGGGCTAAGGGTGGAAGCAAAGGAGATGTCAAACATTTCTATTTTTAATAGGTCAAACAGTGGTCCTATGAAAGGCAAGGTGGTAATTGGACAAGTGAGACTGACGCATGTCATTATCAGACAGGATGGCAATTAAGAGGTGTGAAGTTTTGACCACTGCTTGCTGATCGGACAAGTGACCCTCTGACCCTTGAACCACCGGCTGGGCCTTTGAACCCCCTCCCCCCTTCCATCTCCCCCTAAATTCCCCTGTCGAAGACGGAAAATGTCTAAGATGGAGTTTTATTCTGGCTCCCTTGCGATTGCGTCTTACACAGGTTCGACTGTACACACCTTGGAGTAACTATTAATAGGAGAAGGCGCGAGTCGCGTAACGTGAAGCCACAGCAGACCACGGTCGGCCATGATTGTGAGATCAGCTCAGTTGTATACTTCGTGTCGACCAAATGGCAGTTTGCGCAGCATTCGAGATGGGTGCCGTAAAACACTTAGGCCTACGAAAAATATTTTTTAATTTATCAGTCTCTAGCAAAGGCACTGAACTTGAAGATGAAGTACCTTCTGTTTCAGCCATAAATGCATCTCACAGTAAAAACTGAATGAAAGAGACTGAAGATAATTCAGTTTGCCGTATGATAACTGCACGTATGTGCCTAGTCAGGCATACTTGTCAATTTGTTCACAGAATATTGTTGTTTACATTGCTAGTTTTGTGGTGTTAAGGTTGACAAAGCATTTGAAAATGTGAAACCTGCATCGGTGCCTTAGTTGACTCCAGTGTGTCAAATGTAACTTCCTTGCTGTCAAGGAGGTTTGACAGTGTCACAGTGTCATTGTAGTGTGTTTGGTGTGTGAAAAACATTTTCGATGCCATATGTCATCTGCCTGTGGGCAGGGGGTTTGACACTGTCAAATGTCACAAATTAGTGTAATCTGTTTTGAAATTCCTCTTACATATAAGCCTATACATTTTCACCATCATACCAGAAACTCTCTGATCATACTTCACTCTCGTCTGCCTTGCCCTCTCCTTCCTCATTCTTCGCCTATCCCATCCCACCCTCACTGACCATCTTTTGTGGAATCATTTTCAATATTGTTAGAAATATATTTCGTTCTATTTTTAAGTCAAGAAGTCTACGTTTTTGTAAAAATAATGTCAGTGATGACATCATTTTGCACTGATGAAGTTCTATGACCGAAAATTCAGCAAATTTTGTTATCCCGTTTATATTTTTGTTTTGATCCTTACCATCCCAATTTCTTCTCTAAAACATGTCATGTAGAGGGCTCTCGTGGCCTAGAGGTGAAGGTGTTGGCCTCTCATTCAAAGAAAAATTTTCTGCTCTAAAATTGTCTCCTTTCACCTCCTTTCCTGCTCTCTAGCAATGTTCTGTTGTCTGCTTTCATTTCCACTTTCTGCCCCCACCCCCTCACCACCTTTGCCCCCTCCTCTGGGCTCCCGACTCTTTCTGCAGCCTTTCTACAGCTACTCCTTGGCTCCTCGACCCTTACTGCTGTCTTTCTGCCACACCCCTGATCTTCTAGTAGGAAAGATCTACACCTAGCCTTCTCGGACAAGGGCGAAAAATATCCGAGGGCCCGTGTGCAAATTGCGCACGTTAAAGATCCCTTGGCGGTCTAAAATCGATAAGAGTAGGCTTCGGCCGCCACCCGGGCAAAATTCAAAATTTCCTACCAAGTGAAAATATTAGGTGTGTCCTGTGCGCTCATATGACCTTATATATTATGCAGTTGCGAGCGCCGAAAAACACTTTACAAAAACAAACAAACAATAAAACATGTAAAAAAAATTGTCTTACCATCACAATGTGTATACATAGTACATGTGATACTGTAAATATTCGAATAAGTGAGCTGGTAATTTGATGCATGTAAGATTTCTTTCCATCCTTATTATATTATTACTGTACGTGAGTGCTTATAATGCTGTAATTAACCTTGACAAAGAAATTTCGAGAGACAATGGAGTCCAAGCAGCTTGTTTTTTAAAGAGATTAACGCCGCGTAAGCTAGTGTTGGGCTTTAGTCGATATCGATATCGGGTACTCATCGATACTGGTTTTCTTAGTCGATACTCGATATCGCAGAGTCCTTTAGTTGATACTGAACAGTGTAATGAGTGTAGTGTTTGCCGCCTAATCTGCGTGATATCAGAGAGAAACGTGCTGTCTATGATCATCCGTCTTTTGTTTCTAAATAGGCTTAGTCATGTTGAGAAAGAAGAAGAGCATTGTTTGGACGCATTTTGAAGAGCTTCCAGGAAACAAAGAGGCCAGGTGCCTTGTTTGTCACGACATATTAAAGCATCATGGGAACAGCACAAATCTCATGAAACATCTCCAAGCCAAACATCCAAGCAAAAATGCTGCACTTGACAAGGAGAAGGGCGGTAGCAGCAGCGGTAGTTGCAGTGCAGGACCTGCAAAGCAGATGAAGCTATCAGATTGCACGCGTTCAGAGCCTTACCCGCCTTCACACTTCAAGAACAAACTTCTCGATGACAAGGTAGTCAAAATGATTTGCATTTTAAAAAACAAAAACAATAAACAAAAATAACAATAACAAACAAAAAATTGCATCTTACAACTGGGTACACAGGCAGTAGGGCCTGGTAAGCCGAATGACTGACACCGTTACCTTTGACCTTTCATCTATTAAAGCGCTTCAAAAGGAAACAATACGGTGAGCGCTATTTTTTTAGCCTTTTGTGACGTCACAGTATCGATATCGAGTATCGATCGATACTGGGAACGCGGGTACCCGATACTACCCGATACTAGCTAATATCGATTAACGCCTAACACTAGCGTAAGCTGCATATATTGTTTTGAACTTACAAAGATGGCGGCAGCCCCGATAAGCTCCGCCCCTTCGGCTTCAATTGGCTTGGAACTGTTAAGCAGGCGACGCAACGTTATAAGGGCCTCTCCCTATAGTTACTCCAAAGTACACACACACACACAAGCGTGCGCCCACACACAGCCCACACAGTCAGCGATGAAACCTAGTGATGTAGCCCATCACGCCAACTGGCGAGGGGAGTCCCGGAATACGACAAAAATAGATGGCGATAATACATCAGTCATCTATATTTGGGCACACACACACACACATACACACACTACCGGGTCTGGGCACTGAAACTTTCTGATATCACAAAAGATTTCCCCTACTGGGTCTGTATACTTCGTGACTTTGCTCCCGCTAACCGGGCCTGTATACACTTCGAAACTTAAAATATGACATTACAAACTGAATAAAGTATAAAGGCTCAATTCTCACCTGTCATTATCTTTCCTTTACACCCAGCCATGATTAGATCACTTGCAACAGCTGTAGCATGCAGACTTTCTAGATCTAATGCAGACCCAGATTCTCTATACACGCAAATAAAAGTAGATCAAGATAAGCTGATGAGCGTGACGGACGAGTGACAAGACAATAGGTAGATCTAGGCTAGAAGATTCTTGCCGACAAAAGGCCAGCACAGCAGCGAAGTCTTGCTGCGGCGGGCTGGCCTTGTGTCAAGTCAAGATCAGAGAGTTTTACACTTTTATAGAGAAAAATCCCTTCATCCGAATGCGCGTATCTGGCTCATCAGCTGATAGAGGCTTTAAGCGCGGTAAACAATACAAACTGTGTTCATTGTTCAGGACATTTTCGTTGATCACTGACAAGCATGGCTGCAGTTAGCTCGCAGTGTTTAGGCCTAGTGTTCGGTAAGATTGAAGAATACCAGAGCAGCGGACCGACTTTGCCTCTATGTCCTTTGTCTCAACCTTACGAATTCATGATTTTCCCCAGTTTTTAATATCTCTCAATGGAGAATCTCCGACCGGTAGATCTATTCATTACAATTTTATCAGGGGGGAGACCCCCCTGAACCCCCACCCCCTCCTCTACCCCAACCACCCTCCCCATCCACCCCATTCTCGAGCAATAATGTATACGAGTGGTCCGGTATTCTTCAATCTTCCCTAGTGTTCTTCGGTAAACTGCATCAATTCAAGAAATTTTAATAACAATCCAAATTTGAGTTTCTTGAAATTTCCTTTCCAAAAGGATAACGAAAAAAGGTTACTGCCTTTAAGTAAAAATGTACTTTCACGAAAATAAGAAAACAGGAGTAAAAACAACGACAACGTTATTGTAGACCAGCTGGCACTCTATGCGTAAACTCAACGCACTTCAGCTTTGTTATATCAATCTTTACACTAAAACTGTTAAAGGTTAAAGGTTAATTACAGCATTATAAGAACTCACGTACAGTAATAATAATTATGATAAGGATGGAAAGAAATCTTACTTGCTTCAAATTACCAGCTCATAAATATATCCAGGAAGCATCCAACACTTCTCCTGGTCCTGACGGAGTGTGTTATAGCCATATGAAGAACATGGAGGAAGGACAGACAATGGCACTAGCCGAGAGGCTAAACGAAAGTCTGTGGACTGGGGAGATACCTGAAGACTGGCTGGACAATCACCTGTCCCCAGTTCCTAAGCCAGACAAGGACCCAAGCAAGATTGCCTCATATCGCATAGTGACCATGCAAAATACCGTCGAGAAGCTGCTGGAGAAAATTGTGGTACGCAGATTGGCAATAGAGCTGGAGGAAAAGAACGTCCTACCGCCGGAACTGGGCAGCTATAGAAGAGGAAAGATCACATGGATGAATGCTGCCACTCTTGCATCCGACGTATATGATGGCTTCGAACGGGGGGGGGGGGGGGGGGGGGACTCTGGTAGCAGCATTTGACCTGGAAGATGCCTACAACCGAGTTCAGTACGACACCCTCATGAGGACTCTAGTCAACCTGAGGGTAGATCCATATTAAGTGCAATAGATTGGGGTAGCGCTGCTCAAACGAAAGGAAGCCCTACGTCTTGGTTGCTGAGCTTCGCAACCTACCGAGATCACACCAGGCTTACCACAGGGATCTGCACTCTCGCCGGTTCTGTTCAACGTTTATACAATAGGGATAACATCCAACCAGCTGGAGGGGCCCGGACGTGTACTCAGTTTTGCTAATGATGTGCTGGTGTACAGGCAGGGCAAGAACCGCAAGGTTACAGCGGAGAGAGTACAGGAAGAACTCGACATACTTGAACAGTGGTGTGAAGCGTACAACTGGAAACTGCACCCAGACAAATCCTGTGCACTGTGGTGTACACTGAATAACCATGCAGTGCACTATGACATGCCAAGTATCTCGATTGGAGGCAAAGTGCTGAAGAGGGAACCCACACTGAAGTACTTGGGCATCACGTTTGATCGCACCCTCTCTGGCAAAGATCAGATCACGAGAACAATCTCCAGGGCGAGAAAATGCCTAACAGCCCTTAAGATGATGACCAGAGCTAAGATGAGCCAGAAAAATCCTTGTCATCCTCTACCAGACACTGGTACTCTCTTACGGGCTCGGACTCTTGACCCTATCAAAGGCGCAACTGCAACGACTCGAGGTGTTACAAAATGAAGGAATGGGGGCAATCCTGGGGTGCACACGAGATACCTCAACTGAAGCAATGAGATACTTCCTAGACTTCCCATGTGCAAACGAGAGGCACAAAGTCCAAGCCTTTCTGCGAGACTGCGCAGACGAGACGAACCCTCTACATAAGAAAGTGGGACGGCATATGACATCAATGCTAAAGAGGGGCACAGAATTGATGACTCAAGCCACGAACACCATCAACGAGTGCTGTCAGATACAAGACATCAGGAGAGGCAGGGATTGGGTTGTGGTCGAAGATGTGCTCGGAGGGTACACAACAGTGAAGGCAACATTGGGTATAGAATGTCGCAACTGGCCACTTGGAGCTTCAAACGCTGAAATTGAAACCCTGATAGAAGAGCATAGCGAACATGGAGATGCTGTGATCTTCACGTATGGATCAGTCAACAGAGGAATCAAATCGGGCCGGGCCTTCAGTGTCAGAGTTGATGGGGTAGTAGCGAAAGAGCAAAGTTGAGCAACTGCACTGACAAAATCAAGTATGTGTATGGAGATAAAAGCCATAAGTGAAGCTCTACACTGGATCAAGAACACAAACCACCAGCGAGCAGTAATCATTACTGACCCAATGAGCACACTTACAGAAGGTACAGAAAGGGATGCTGTATGCGGACTGGAAGGCTATGATCAGGGAGAGCAGCCTGGAAAGAATGGCCTGGATCTTCTGCCCGGGCCACGCGGGGGTAACCGGCAACGAGAGAGCAGACAAGCTGGCTGGAGAAGCAAAAGTGGGAGGGAATTTGACACTGGACCCACCAACCGTCCTAACCGCTGAAAGGGAAACTTTGAGGAAGAATAGGGCGGATAGCGGTTCCCACACCCTAGGTAGATTGAAGGAGAAGGGGATCCAAAAAGGAGAGGGGAAACACAGCCATTTGTGCGGACCAGTCCGACGGATCTCCAACCAGATTATGATGGAGACTATAAGCAGACAGACTCTGGGATGGATCCTGAAGAGGGGAGAGCATAGATGGACATGTTCCGACTGCAGTGCCCCCAACACAGTGGACAAGTACGACAAGTAAGCATATCAGTCTTTATGCAATCAATTGCCATTATAGGAGGTATAAAGGTTCATTTAGCATGAGATCCACTTGCACCTACTGCCGCAAGCGAAATCCTTAAAATTGAACCCCTGGGAATCCGCAGGGATAAATTGCAGTTTTGGAGCTACGCGAAAGAGCCAAAAGAATGTGCCCCAACCTCCCAAACAGGAAATTGGTTGAAATGTGGAAACCACAGGAACGAATTCAACAAAAATCAGTCGCATCCCAAAACTAATGGAGAGCCATAATCTACCACAACAGAAAAGAAACCAAAATTAAGAGTCAACCAAAACATCCCTCCTCACATTTCTTTGAAAAAGCCGATCATTACAACATCTCTCAGAGACAATAGCTCAAAAGCTTCAGACCCAGTGACCCTGCTGCTTGCATCGCACGAAACAATTGACATACTAACAGATGACTGGATACACACGTCTATACAGATGGCTCAGCATTCAAATTAAGACACAAGCTGGATATGGAATAATAATACAATACCCAAATGGCGGGATCTCTCTTGCAGCCTGTGGAGAGAAATGCAGCAACTATGATGTAGAAATTATGGCAATTGAAACAGCATGAGCGCACTGTACCATCTCTGCACAGTTTTTGACACTCATCCGAACTGAGCACATAGTATTGTAATTTTCATTGATTCAATATCAGTCTTGCAAGCAGTAGAAAATGGCCATAATCTAAATCAAGATTTGACATATATAAATATACTGTTTGGCTCCCATCATCTGATAACATCCTGTGACATCAATCTGGTGATTCAGTAGGTCCCTGTACACTTAAACATACATGGAAATGACAGAGTAGACACACTTACCAATAGGGGATGTAGACAGGAATAACACAACATTCCAACTTCATACAACACTTCAAAACAAATCATTAAAAGCAACAAGCAAGATTAAATGAACAGATGGGCCTTGGAAGAGACAGGCAAAGCAGTTTTCAAACATAATAAATTGACCACAACAAAACGAAATGACAATATTAACGACATACAGAGAAATATTAAACGAACTACTATCTTCCATCTGCGAACAGAGCATAATATAATAATAATATAATATATTATGTATATAAAGAGGCCTGTATGTGGATCATCACCTGTTCCACTACACAGCCCTAAATGACACCAGAGCCACACTTCTCCCTCCGAGACCTAACATTGACAGCACACATGGAACCTGTACAGCAACTGGAGCAAACATTTTTTATGCACTTATCACTACATGGCATTGGATAGAAGGGATAGAGCCCAGCTGATACTGGATCAATAATAACAACAACTACTGGTGAAAGATTGTGTTGCCTGCGAAAAGTTGTCTTAATACAAGGAGCCATAGGCATCGGTTGGTTTAGTACTTTCTTTTCTTGTTCCGATTACCACTTTTTGTTTCATGGTTTTTTTTGGTACTTTGTTTGCAGTGACTGTTAAAATTATTTTTAACAAATATTTATTTATTTAGGTGTTTTTTTCGGGGTTTTTGTGTGTTTTTTGGGGGTTTGTTTGTTGTTGTTGTTGTTGTTGTTTTTTTGTTT